>NC_045427.1:651955098-652202598 GCF_902635505.1 Sarcophilus harrisii
CTGAAAATTACCAATGATGATCCTAATAAAATAGCCCCTTGCTGCCACTCTGTAGTGAATGATAAGTGTTCCATAAAGCCTTGTTGGTCTATCATCATGATGGGAAGAATGAGGGATGAGGGGATCTGGGATTTTTATCAATGGAGATAATGTAGACACCACTGACATCAAAGTTTCCTTGAAATATTGAATTGAAGTGTGACTCTCAGCAAAAATCCATTTATTTTAAAGCAGGTATTACAGTTGCTGGGTGATCCATCTTCATTTTTCTTTTTCTTTGGCCATATTGATGAAATGGCCAAATACAATCTTGCTGCCATAATTGAGTTCATTGTATGACTTCATTGTCAAGAAAACCAAGTAGCTGCAAGTGTTTTATGAGGGCCACTCCTAGAGTACTTACACTGGTATGTGATGATCAAGGGAGAATTGTCCAGCAACCAGTCTCTTTTTTTTCCCTTTGGTCAGTCTCCAGGTGTGGCTTTGGGCTGAGAACAAGGGATCCTTAGTCCTAAACTCTATCCTTAAGAATAATTGTGTAGCGTTTTCTGTTCATGTTTGCATTTTGTTTTCCTTCTCAGAATTGTTTTTTTTTCCTTTCTAGAAACTGTATAAATATGTATACATACATTGGATTTAACATAGATTTGAACACATTTAATGTATTGGACTACCTGCCATCTAGGGGAGGGAGTGGAGGGAAGGAGGAGAAAATTTGGAACAGAAAGTTTTGCAAAGGTCATTGTTGAAAAATTACCCATGGATATGTTTTGTAAATAAAAAACTTTAATAAAAATTTAAAAAAGAGTAATTGTGTGGAATATCAGCTGGCAATTATTCCCTGATCTGTAAAAAAGAAAATTAACACCAATCTGGGAGGTACAACTTAGAACAGTCCAGGAAACTTTTTTGGAAATTCAATCAAATCTGTCCCAAAGCAGGGACAGGCTAGTCAGTAATCTGTTACCAGCCCCAAATTCTGAACCTTTCCAGCCTGATATTAATCAATAAGATTATTAGAGATGGAAGGACATTTCAAGTTTTATCTGCTACACATTTCTGCTAAGCAGAAGTCTTTTCTGCAGCACCCCTGAGAGATGGCCATCCAGACTGAACTTTTCCAGGCTGATATCAATCAATAATAATTATTAGAGATGGAAGGACATTTCAAGTTCTTCTGATACCATTTCTGCTAAGCAGAAGTCTTTTCTGAGACCCCTGAGAGATGGCATCTAGCCCTGGCTAATGACTTCAGAGATGAGATTTCATCATTCCTTAGGTGACCCAGACCATTTTTCCATAACTCTACTTGCTAGGAATTTCCTCCTTATATCTCTATCTGCAGAGTCTAACAAAGCCTGCTGGAGCTGCTTTTCTACTAGGGCAGGGGACAACAACGTAGACATACATTGCTGCTTTCTCAAACAGTTCATTTCAGTTCCTCAACTGACACACTTTTCATGACACTTTTCATTCTTCCACTTCTCCTTTGTCACTCACAAGGTAGTGATACCCTTGAACTTGCCATTGCCCATAAATATACTATCTCCACATTGAAGAATTCTGAAGTCCCCTTATCTGACTATAGTTTATTGGTTTTTCATCTCTCCCTCTGTTTTTCTTTATATAACTGTCCATCCATCCATCTTGTGATTCATCCATATTGTGACCTCTGATCCCTTCACTCCTTAGCTCTTTCCAAATATATCTTCCCTGCACCGGCCAATCTTCTCCCCATCTTGACTCCATGGTGAGCCAATTCAACTCTATACTACCACCTTCTCTTAGATGTCTAACCCCTCTTTCCTTTCTCCAATCTTGCCTTGCCACTGTTGGATCACCCCCACCATTACTTTCACACATGCTGTTAAAAGAAAATAGAGAAAATTACACAACTTCTGACTGGGTCCATTACAAATTGAGGTTACACAATCTTAACTGAGCTCTCACTGCTGCACAGCAATCCTCCTGTGCCTCCTTTTCAGATCACTCTCCCTCTCGAGTGGATCTTCCAAATCTTCTCCCACCTAATAAAACATCCCATGGCCCCCCTCTCCTCACTTCTTCAGCTGAGAATGTTGTTATATAATTTTAGAGAAAAAATTGAGGTCATTCAGTGTGAGTTCTCTCAACTCCCCTCTTCCTCATCTCCTATCACTCAAGTACCTCCTACCACTATCCTTCTTTATCTTAGTCTCACATAAAGTGGCCTTGCTCCTTACTAAGACTTCTACATACACAAGTGACCACCTTCTGTCCTGATTCCTCCTGCAGATTGTCCCCTCTGTCATGTAACCTCAAGCTTATCTATAAAACTTCCCCTTCCACTTCCTCCCCATCCACTGGCTACTAACAAGCCAGTTCAACTTCAACTTCAAAAAATTCTCACTTGATCTTTCTATGTCCATTCTGATTCTTGGCTCTCTGCTTTTTGCAGCTAAACTCCCTGAGAAAGTCATATGCAATAAATGCCTCCAGTGCCTCTTCTCTCATTTCTTTGTAACTCTCTATGATCCATCTTCAATTCGACAGATTACTATCTCCAGAATTACCAGTGATAAAATCCTCCTTTCTAAATATTCAGTTTTCTTGATTTCTTTACCCCCACTGTTGTTCACACTTTCCTCCTTGATTTCTTCTTCTTCCCAGGTTTTTGAGACACTATTCTCTCCTGCGTTCCATCCTTCTCTGACCAATTTTCTTAGTCTCCTTTGCTGGATCACTTGGATGTCTTAACACAGGATTTTATCCTGAGTCCCCTTCTCCTTTCCCTCTATCCTATTTCACTTAATGATCTCATCAACCCCCGTGCATTCAATGATCATCTCTATGCTGATGATCTACCCATTTGTCTCTAAACTCTCTACTGATCTACTGTCTTGATTCTCCAACTTCCCTATTAGACATCTTGAATTTACTGTCCCATAGACATCTTAAACTCAATTTCTCCAAAACCAAACTCTCTTTCCTTCTAGCCCTTCCCCTGTCTCTAGCTTCCCTAATACAATAAAGAGTGTGAGCACCCTCCCAATCCCTCAGGCTCCTCTATCTCTCACCTTCCAGATCCAATCTGTTGGCTTCATCTTTGTAGCATCAAATATTACTTATTCCTTGTCTCTCCAACACCTGCTGCCATCCTCATGCCGGCTCTAATCTCCTCACACTTCAGCTCTTCTAACCACCTGTGGGCTGCATGCAGAGGCCACAAGTATCTCCCCTGTTCATTCCATCCACACTTGGCTACCAAAGGGATTCTCCTAAAGTGTACTTTTAATTATGTCACCTCTCTGTTCAACAAACTGCAGCAGCTCCCTATTACCTCCACAAGCAAATACAAAATCTTTTTTTTTTATTAAAGCTTTTTATTTTTCAAAACATATGTATGGACAATTCTTCAACATTAACCTTGCAAAACCTTGTGTTCCAATTTTCCCTCCTTTCCCCCAAACCCTCCCCTAAATGGCAAGTAGTCCAATACATGTTAAACATGGTAGAAATCTACGTTAAATTCAATATATGCAGATGTATTTACACAATTCTTGGCCACACAAGAAAAAAAGAGAAGCAAAATAAATTGCAAGCAAACAACAACAGAAAGAGCGAGAATGCTCTGTTGTGAACCATATTCAGTTTCCAAGGTCCTCTCTCTGGGGATAGATGGCTCTCTTCATCACTGAACAATTGGAACTGGTTTGAATCATCTCGCAAATGCAAAATCTTTCATTTGGTGTTCAAGGCCGTTCATAACCAACGTCCTGCCTGTCTAGTCTTGTTATATCTTATCATCCCCATCTGATGTATATTTTTCAATCCAGTCACACTGGACTCCTGGCTGGTCCTTGACCAAGACATTCCATCTCAGCTCTGGGCATTTTCTCTCTTTGTCTCCATGTCTGAAATTAACTTCCATCTTATCTTCTCCTCCTGGTTTTCTTTAAAACTCAAGTAAAATCCTACCTTCTACAGGAAAACTCTTTTAACGCCCCTTAATTCCAGTGCCTTCCCTCTGTAATTTCCTCTTTATTCTTATACATCTGGACTTTTTATTTGTTTTCTTGCTGAATCTCCATTAGATTATGACCTTCGTGGGGACAGGGACTGTATTTTGCTTTTCTCTTTCTCCCCATCACTTAGCACAGTGCCGTGCACACAGTAGGCACTCAATGAATGTTTATTGAGAAAGAGACCAGGCTTTCTCTGATGCCATGATGAGGTCCTGAATTATAATGTCAATGGAGATTGTATCTCCCAGGACTCAGATGCCTCAGAGAGCGGTTCCATCAGAGTCCTTTGGATGAAGGACATTGGTCGGAAAGCTGCCATAAGTTCCTGTCACCAGATCTCAGAGTGAATTAACTGATCAGTCCTTTCCCTGGACTCCAAAGTCTGGCTGAGATTTCCTGGAAGGAAAAGAAGAAAATCCAAGGATGAAAGTGGAGGTGGAGAGCAGTCCTGGACAAGGAGAAAAGGGATCTGTTGCCTCAAAGCTGTGGACTCCATGAGTATCATGCCCTCTCCTGGATTTTTTCCTCCTTTTCTCTCTCCTTTGAGATTGAGTCACTTGCACCCCCTGCTGACTTCCTGCTGTCATCACCTCTCCTTTTCCTCTGCTTTTCTGAGTTTACCCATCAATTTAAAAAGAGCTTACTAGGTGGCAAGTACTGGAATGACAAAGCGAGACCTGCAAGTAAAAAATGGATGATGGATAGGGACACGTCCTTCTTTTCTGCCCGGTGTTGTAAAAACTACCCACAATCCATCTTCTAGAGGGTTCTGTGTAAAACATGTTTTATTGCCCAGAGAAAGGCAGCATGGCAGAGGGCTGGATTCAGTTAGGAAAAACTGGCCCACATTTGGGCCTAAGTGTTGGGACTCAACTTAGGAAGTTAGAGAAGATTGAAAATTGTTTCTCACTCAACTCTCTGGCTGAGGCTGATTTTACCTTGATGGGGATTTTTTCTGCCAAATGAATTTTCCTCTCTCAAAATTTATTTCTTTCCCAAATCTCCTCTTTGTTATATGATCTGGGATTATATTGATTTTATATTTTGTATATTATATTATATTTATTTCCACCCCCAGAGTCACCTGGACATTTATGCATCTCAAAACTCTGCAGCAACATCTATTCAGAACATGTTTCTCTTGTCACAGATAAAACATAAAACCAGGATCAGCTCTATGAGAACTTCGTTTTTGTGGGGCAGACTTTGAATGTCTGCTATTGTTCAGAAGCCTAATGCATGGAGGAATCCAGTAGGAAAGGGAATGGGTTTTAAAATGCCAGAGATTGAGAGTTTGGGGGGGCGGGGAAAGGTAGAGATTATCCAGGGATCCTCCATTACCAAAATGGTCCCACACATTATACACTAAAATGTAAGAGACGGCACAGAAGAATCTGGATGGAAAATAAAGAGAAAGCCGATGATTCTGGAAGAGTAGCTGACTAGGATGGACTCAGGATCCCCTGGAGGAGGCCAAGATAATTCTACAGTTGGAAAGAATGGTATAAGTAAAATAATGCACTAAATCAACTGATAGGTGGGGCAGATGATAGATAAAAGAAACCAAAATTTTAGGCAGTTTGGTGGTACAGTGGACAATGCTGGACTTGGACTGAGTTCAAATCCTACCTCAGATACTTACTAGTAACTATATGATCCCAGTGGTCCATTCACTTCACCTCTGTGCCCATTTATTTCATTATAAGATGAGAGAGTTGGGTGTGGTAGCTTCTAAGTTCCTTTCCAGTCCCAAATTTGTAATCCTATGAAATATCTCCCCCATGATTCTGAGACTCTGAATAAAGGGACTGGGGTGGAGAGAGATATGGAAGAATTATCCACATGAGTAATGAGAGGTACAATCCTTTTAGTGGACATGATCACCAAAGGAGAAAATATAAAGAAAGATGAGAAGTAGTCCCAGGAAGGAACTTTGGGAATCTTCCCCTTTTCTCTCATTTAGGGAGCTGAAGAGGAGTTAATGAAGGAGGCAGAGGAGGGAAGGTAATAGAGATGAAAGATTGAAGAAAACTCACAGAATTACACAGAAAAAAAAGGGAGATTCGATGCTGAAGAACAGTTAGAGGATGGAGGAAATATGAGAGGATCAGGAGCCACTTTTGTCCTTAATGACCTACAAAGAAACATATTCTGTCCAGGGATAAATGTGATGGAAATCAGGTCATAAGGGAGGATTGTGGCAGAGGAGGTCAGTAAATTTCAAGGCTTCCAGATTCCCCCCATAAACAGAACAAATTTGCACCTCAGGGTGAACAGACTCATGAAAAATCAAGAAGATTTAGGACAGAACAGGGAGTCCTCCTGTTACAACCCAAGAAGATCTGAAGAAAGACCCTGGGCTGAAAGAAGCATGTGAAATGCAAACACATGCTTGCTCCTCAGAAACACCCCATGGGGCTAGTGGAGTTTGACTGGAGCCTCAGCAAGAACCACAAGAACTTTCACTTCCCAGACTGTGTGGAAATTTGGGGGTCTGAGTCTGGAAAGACTGAGGGAACCTCAGCTGACTAGGAATGTCAGGCCCAGCTGTGTTGCAGAGACAAGGCCCTGAGAGAGAAGGAACCAGCGTGCCCATGTGCTTATACTAATAAATTCTCATTTTTTAAAAAAAAGAATTAACAAAGAAGAAAGCACCCTACCATAGAAACTTACTGTGGGAATAGGGAAGCCTAGAGTTCATCTTCAGAAGAAGACGCTGAAATAAAAAGAACTTCTTTCTACCCCAAAGAGTAATGTTAAATGGCTCCCTGCCCAAAGAGAATTTATAGAATAACTCAGAAAAGACTTTAAAAATAAAGTGAGAGAAATAAAGAGAAAACTAAAAATAAAAACCATCCAAGAAAAACAAGAAAATTGTGGGAGAAAAGTTAACCGAGTAGAAAAGGACATACAGAATCTTAAAAGCCACAACTCTTTCCAAATTAGATTTGGGCAATGGGAAGCTAGTAAACCTATGAGACCAAGAAATAACAAAATAAAATATAGAGAATGAAAAATTAGAACAGAATGTGAAACATCTTATAAGAAAAACAATAGATTTGGAGAAAAGATCAAAAAGAGAATAATTGTTCTTCCTGAAAGCCAAGACCGAAAAAAGAACCTTGAAACAATAATGGAAGAAATAATCAATAAAATTGTCCTGGAGTAATAGAACAGGAAGGGAAAGTAGAAATAGAAAATATGTACCAATTGCCACCTCACGATCCTGTGTAGAAAACACATAAAAATATTCTTATCAAATTTTGAAACCCCCTCATCAAAGAGAAAAATTTGCAAGAAACAAACAACAATTCAAATATGCTGGTGCTACAATTAGAATTGGATAGACCTTAGCAGAGCCATAATAAAAGCCCACAGGTCCTTGAATAATATATATTGGCAATCAAAAGAACTAAGCCTATGGCCAAAAACATCATATCCAGCAAAATTATCCATAATATTAAATGGAAAAAATGAACATTCAACTAACTTTGCAGATTTTCAGGACCTGGTCTCAATCAAACCTGAACTTAATTGAAAATTTAACATATAAGAGCCAATATCAAAGATTAATGCCAAAAAATTTAATATGGACAAATTGTTTATATGGAAACATGTACCATATATTTAAGACTGACATCAGTAATTGGGTAGCTCAAAAGAAAAACTGGGGCAGAGTAGAATAACATCTGATCCTAAAAAGCAATATTGTCTAGGAAAAAGTAAAAATAGTAATTATGTTATACAAATGAAGTGCAGAGAAAGAACTTATATAGAGGCTTTAGAGGAGGAGGAGGGGCAGCTCATAGTTCTGAAAATCTACTCACATCGGGAATTGGTTAAGTAGGGAACTCTCTCTCTATATATACACAGAAACATTACAGCAAAGATCAGTAGTAGAATTTACTAGAAAAAAAGTGGGGCTAGTAATCATTAATCTTAGACAAAGTCAAACTCTTTAGTTTGAATCTTAAGATCAAATCTTAATTCAATCAAGAGAGAAATCTACATTATATGGCAGCCATATTAATATTGTTTTGCATATTTACATATGGATAAATGTATATGTATAAATATGTGTATTGGAGTATATGTGTGTATGCATATAGGTCTATGTATGTGTGTATTTAGATATATGTATGTGAATATATAAATGTGTGTGTGTGTGTGTGTGTGTGTGTATAAGCTGTGCTTAACTGTAGCCTATTTGGGAGAGGTGGGGGGAAAATGAAAGGGTAAAAAGGAATAAAGTAAAAAGTTCACAGAAGAGAGCAGAACACTCATGAATCTAATTTCTTCTATCATTATATATGCTTTCTTGAAATGGAAACTTATTTTTATATCTTTTGAATCTTCCCTGATGTTCTTCTGAGTACATGACAATGTTTTGTTTTGTTGATTTCTCTTTTCTGACTTTTTTTCTATTCTGTTTTTTTTCTTTTTTCCTATTTAGTTCGATAAATAAATTTTATAAAAAGAAATCAGGTCACAATATGGTGAGATATCAGTAAGAGTTAAGGAAGGCAAGACATCAAGGCTAAGGCTACTCTAGGGAGAAGATGGGCAGAGAAAGGAAGCACAGAAAGGAATCGCATCTTTCAGAGCTGAAAGGAGTATTAGAGATCAAACCATCCCACCTACTCACCTTCTGTATGAGGAAAGAAGCACCGGGAATAAATGTTTGGGGCAGCCATTGGGAGGAGGGGAGGAGCAGGGGATGAGGATGTACTCTGAGAAGAGTTCCAGTGAAGTATGAATTCTGCTCTTGTGTGGCCATTGAGAAGTGGATTTCTTGTTTCCTTCAGCATAGGAACAAAACTTTTTGAGAAAAAGGAGAGAATTTTTAGGCCATGCTAATAGAAAGCAGGAGATCTAATAGGATAGAAACCAGGTATACATGTGTAGATCTGTGAATGGTCCACATAGACATGCTTACTAAAATCAGAAAACTTGATGAAGTTGAGAAGTGCAAGAAAAGAGGCAGAAAAGAAAGCAGAAGGAAGCCTGGGGCATTTTGCTGCCCCAAAGTTCTGCTTCTTCAGGTTGACACTAATAAATGTCCCCTGCACTCGTTATTCAGAAAAAAAATCTCTGTGTTCAAATAAATTTGTTTTTTCTTTTTCATTTTCAATTCTTTTTTCGGAGAAGCTCCAAGCTTATGATTGGGAAATCCCAGCTCAGAATTTAGAGATTTTAAATGGGCAGAGTGATTCCAATATGATGAAAATTTGTGAAATGCCCAATGAAGTGACCAAACTTTTTGTTTCCCTAAAGTCCAGTCCCCTAATTCTCACTAAAGTTAGATGCATCTAAATGACTAAAGATCAAATAATGGGCAAAAATTTTTTTAGGACTCTTCATCTGTGTACAGCTTAAATGGGACCTTAATGATCATCTAGTCTCTTGATTTCATTCTATAGACGGGGAAACAGATCCTGAGAGGGAAAGTGACTTGAAAGTTCAATCATTTAGATAGAAAGAAGGATCATTCCTTTAAGGTTGGCAGGAACCTTTGTTCTACAGATGAGACCCAGAAAAGGAAAATGATTTCCCCATGATCTCATAGACATTAAGTACTTGAGTGGATGTTCAATCCCAACTTCTAAATTTCCATATTTATTTTTCTACTTCATCATTTTTGACATATACAGGACAGCAATCAGTTCATATCATCTGGATAGACTTAATCCTGTCTTCTTTGCCTCATCAAACTTCCTTTAATCTTCAGTTATTTTCAAAGACAAATCCATAGATGTTATGGTCAAAATATGGGTAAACACATCTGCACAAAATGGAAAAGCAAGACTGTATTCAGAAGATCTGAGTTTAAATTTATTGCTCCTGGGTCTGTTGCTTCACCTCCCCCCTCAGTTTCTTCATCTGGGAAATGGGGATAATCCTACTTATGCTATTAACTTCAGAAGGTAACAATTAACAAATATTTTTAAGTACAGAGTTTTGAGGAAAAAAGATTTTGCAAAACTTAAAAAATATCTATGTAAATGACAGTTGAAAGTATTATTACTCCTCTGGAGAATCGGCTTCACTCACACACATCTCATTTTAGGGTAACTATTGACAAACTGGCACATCCCCAAAATTGGCAACAGGAATGGTAGAGAGCCCCCAGTTAATGGCATATGAGGATCAGTTGCCTTTATTGAAGACTGAGAAGATTCAGGGAGGAACATGACAATTGCTTCAAAATTATTTGAAAGGGTACCTCATGGAAGAAAGATCAGACTTGTTCTGTTTGACCTCAAAGGTAGAAACAAAAATTAAGGTAAAAGTTATGATAAAAAATGTTTTTATCTTGATTCAAAGGAGACTTTTCTTACCTTGAGAGGAATCTACCTCAGGTAGTATTTGACTCTCTTCCTGGGGGTCTTCAAGTAGAGGCTGGATGACACATACTGAGTAAGTTGTAGGATGGCATTCTTGTTAGGTGCTGGTTGGCCTGGATGGTCCCTCTGTTCCTTTCCAGATCTGTGATTTGGTAAACTCCACCTAGGAAAGCAAATCAGAGGATAATCCAGCTAGGAAAAAAAGATTATCTCCCTGTCCAGTTAGAATGCTGGCACAAATCCTCAAGACACTGAAAACCTTTGGTCCTCCATCACTTAAAGAGTCCCTCTTGGAGATTCTGATGCAATCCTTTGTATTTAGGCTGCTATATCTTCTGGAATCAGGAGAAGGGCCATGTTACTTCTCAGAATCCTAGGTAGGAGCCAGATCTCCAAATGACTCAATTGGTCCTCAGAATGATGTTGTTTTAAAACCAGAATTTTCAATGTTAACATAAAATAAATGAGTTTCTTGGTATCCCTTGAGTGAAGCCCACTGGCCAATGTCATGTCCTCAGCTCATGTCCAAGTTAGGTATTGCAGACTTCTCTTATAAGTCATTAATATCCGCTACAAACCGTCCATTCTTATGAATTAGTTCTCCCAGAGAAAGCAGCCTTTTGAGTATTTGGAGACTTGATTTTCTTCTATAGAAATACTTCTTCCATAAACGTGCTTCTTGTTGGAAACATTTCCTCCCTTAATTGTATCCAACCCATCTCTCCCTTTTACCATGTGGAAGCCATCATGGCAGCCACTGTGTGGAACAAAGGACTTGAGCACCTGGCCAACCCCAAAGATGTGGATATTTTGCCCTCCAAAACCTCATTTTCCACAAGAGTATTTCATACTATGCTCGTGGATTTTTCCTCAGCAAATTAACTATGAAATCATTAACAGGATAGAGTGAAATATGTAAATGTCAAGACTTTTTCCTTTCCCCTTTCTAAAAAAAGGGAAATCCTGGAGGGCTGGGAGGGGGCAATTCTACCCCACCTCTAGTTCTAGTGTAGAGTCTAGAAAAGGTGGCCATTGAGTATAATTCCTCTGGTTATTTTGGGCCTCTGAGAAAGGAAGGGACAGCTTCTGCTTTTGGCCAGGGGTGAGAAGCAGACAGCCCAGATGTGGTGAGTTCTAGGACCTGGAAGGAGAGGCAGTAACTATGGGGAGTGTCTATAGCCCAAAAGAGTGAGCTGATGGTGAATGCATGGCCTGGAAGAGGGTATCCCACAAGGAAAGCCCTGTGTAGTCCTAGCTGGGCCTGGGCTTGTGTGTGTAAGAAGGAGCTTTGGTCTGGATGCTACTCCCTTCCCCACCTCCCATCTACATCCTCCCAGTAGAGCCAGCCATAATCAGGATCTGCCCTGGTACATTGACTGAATCTGGGACCCAGCCAGGCTCCCTCCAGATCTGTGTTTCTCTGGAACCCAATTGTGCTCCTCTCTGGGTCTGTGTTTTTCTAAGACCCAGCTGAACTCCACTCCATGTTTATTTCTGGAAGAGTCTGGAAGAAATGACATCTTCATTTCTATGCTCACAAGACTGCAGGGCATCCCTATTACCTCTAGGAAAGAACACAGAATCCTTTCCTGACTTTTAAGGCTCTCTGTGGGCTAGCTCTAGCCTTTTATCACATCACTCTCCTTCTTATAATACTCATGTAATCTACCTTCTGGGAAAATCACATTTCTAGTAGTGCATCTTCTCCCTTGTCAAAGATACAGAAACCAACAGGACCCGGGGAGAACTGGGGCTAAAAATGGGAAATCTGTGAGTTCTGGCAGTCCTGCTCTCACCCACCATCACTCCAAAAGCAGCCTGTCAGTCAATAAATATTTATTAAGCACCTACTATATGCCAGCCACTGGGCTAAGCGCAAGAGAACCAAAAAGAAGCAAAATATAGTCCCTGCCTTCAAGAGCTCACAGTTTATTGGAGGATGCTACAAGCAAACAAATTATATAAAGAGGAAATAAATATCAGAGGAAAGGCACAGAATCCCTCAGAAATTCTGAGGGATTAAGTGAAACTTCCTGTAGAAGTTGAGATTTTACTTGAGATTTAAAGTAAATCAGAGAAGTCAGAATTTGGAACAAAGGAAGAAGAATATCCCAGATCAGGGGGATATCCAGAAAAAAAAAAGTGTCCAGAGCTAAAAGAGAGACTGTCTTGTTTGGGAAGCAGTCAGGAAGGGTAGAAGTTCATAGGCATTGCCTTGGCTCACTGATGTGGCTGAACTTAGCTCATTCATTCATAAATCCATTAATTCACTCACTCCCTTATCTATTCAACAAGATTTATTAAGTATCCTTGGATGTTCAATAATCTGCTAAGTGCTAAGGATACAGCAAAAAAGAGGCAGGCCCTGCTTTGGCAAAAGTGCCATTCTAGTGGAACAAGTGAGATCAAGCAGAACAACATGATTAACATGGAAATGTGTTTATACAATCGTGTTCAACATGTTCAAATCATGTTTAACATGATTGTACTTGGATAATCCATATCAGATTGCTTAATGTCTTAGGGAGGGAAGGGGAGAGGGAGAAAAATTTGGAATTCTAAATTTTGTAAAAATTAATATTGAAAATTATCTTCACATATGACTAGAAAAAAATAAAATACTTGTAAATGGGAAAAACGAACATTACATTTTTAACTGAAAAAAAAATGGAATTCTAAAAGGGGATGGGGATATTCCTAAGCACTGTGCCTCTTGGAAACAGTCTCTTAGAGCTTGAGGGACAGCAAAATGGGGATTAAAGCCATGGTAAGGAAAACCAAGAGATCAAGGCCAAGATACTCCCGCCCCCACTATTGTGAGCTATTCAGTTAGTGTGACTCCTGTGAGAGAGAACTTGCCAGCTCAACAGCTACACATTATGCTTATCATCTGATCATGGTCCAAACCACATGGTGTCACTACAATTCTTCGGGTGATTGTGTGGGACTGTGGGAAAGATGGAAGGAGATTGCCCATGTAGACTGCCAAACTGTGCTTGCCTTCTCTTGGAGACTCCAAACCACAGTGAGGGGCAGGGACGGACATATTACCAGAGATTGTAGGATGATAGGACAGATTGGGTTGGATTTAGTGAGAGAAAAGGATTTCACAAGAATATTAGACTATCATCAAAATCCTTTTATCATTATTACCAATTACCAAGTTCCTCTATTCTTTTTTTTTAACAGAAATCAAATAGAAATAGTCCCAGAATAAGTTATTATCCTACTATTGTACTTTTATATTTAATTTTCTGTAGACTCTTGTATAGATAGATAGAATTGCTAAGATGGAAGGAAGTAATTACTGAACAGAAGCCTTGAAGAATAAGTCACCCCTATTTAGGTTTACTGAAAGTATCCTCCATAATTTTCCAGTAGCCCATAGGATAATAGGGGTAACATATATTTTATCTAATTCTAAAGAAACACACACACACACATACACACACATACCTTTTGACCCCTCTCTTAGAGCTCTACATCCAAAAAACCTTTATTTCACATTTTTTAATATTTCGCTTGGCAACATCTATGAGAAAAGTGTTGTCTAAGTTCTCCTCCCTCCTCCTATTGCTGTATGCTATCCTCCTGGTTTAATTTACTTTCGTTTCTAGATGCTCCCATTTAGGACAGTCTGTCCTGTGATAATCTTGTTGTTCTTAAGTTTTTAGGGCTCAGTATCATGTTCACTTGAGTCTATGACTGTGTTTGGCTCCAGTGTGATTTATTGAGTGAATTCTCTGGGATATTTTGAGCTCTTTATCTGTGGTAGAGGGAAAGGTCTTTTTCAGAAGGTGACACTTGGGTTAAATCTTGACAGAAAAAAAAGGATTCCAAGAGGAAAGGAAGGAGCACAGCTTTGTAGAGGATTTACATACATCCATTTGTATTTTTAGAAATTCTAAAAAAGACACAGAAGAGACATTTTTTGGTCAAAAGTGCATATTTAAAACCAAAAGCTAGTATCATCTGTAATGGTAAAACCCAAGAGGCTTTCTTATAAAGTGCAGGAAAAAGCAAGGGAATCCCCCCTCCTGATTCATTATCAGAGTCATAAATTCTCCCTACAGCATGAGAAAAATTAAAAGCATCATTTTTTCAGAGAGGTTATAAAACTGTCCATATCATAGAAACATGTCAATTTACTTAGAAAGCCTCTTATAATCAACAAAGATACTGAAATGATTAATAGCATCAGTAAAGTAAGAAAATGAAAAATAAAATTTAAAAATAGCATTTCTATATAATACCAAAGATTTAAAAAAGAAATAGAAAAAATATTAGAAATGGTTACAAAATGCGTAAAGCATCAAGGAGTTTGCCTACCTTCTGCTGATTAGTTCTTGCATAAATACAACCATAATACACTCTTGGCAGAAATAAATGACAACAAATAATTGGAGAAAGATTCATTATTTATTACAGGCATATTCAAACATAGCAAAAATGATCATATTACTTAATTTACATATTAATACATATTAATTAAACTTCCATAGAGTTACTTTATAAAATTATTCCACTCCCCAAATAATTCAACCATCAAAGTTAATAAAGGTCTTCAATCTCAAAGAAAACAGGAAGAAAAAGTAGGAATGAGATAAAGAGGGTATATTGTTAGCAAATTTAAACTGTATTATGAAGCACTAATAATTAAATTTTTTGGTGTAGGTTTTGTAAAAATGGAAAAGTAGATTAGTGAAATATTAGATAAGCAAGAGGCCGAAGCAATCAAGGACTGCAGTCAATCAACAAACATTCCTTGACTTATTATATTCCCTCCAACACATTGAAGTTCTGGGAAGACAAAGAAACACAATAACACTGGACCTCACCCAGGGAGTCATCTCCTAATAGAGGAGATGCCAACATGTCAATAATTATATATCTTCAACTTAGATACAGAGTAAATGAAAAGCAATCTCAAATAGAAGGCAGGGGTCCATAAAAGTCTCCTGGAAAAGATGGGATTTGAGCTCAGTCTCAAAGGAAGCTAATGGAGCTAAGGTAGAGGTTGGGAAGTCACCCATAATATTGTAAATTGCCTACTTTGATAGAAGGAATCCCCTCCTCTGGGAGTTCCTCATATCAATGAAATAATCATAGGTCCAATTCCTTTCTTATACCTTTAGATTCCACCATAAATCATGTACCTCAAGGACATAAAATATAGTAATTAAGACCTTCTATAAGCCAAAATGCCATTATGCTCACTGCAGCAATTATTGTGGTGGCAAAAAAAAAGCCTGGCCACAAAGATGGTGCCCATCAATTGGGAAACTGATGAACAAACTGTGGGATAGGAACTTAATAAATTATTATTTTGTAATAAGAAAGGATAGTTGTGAGAAACAGTAAGATTTCTATAAAAGGATGTTGAACGAAATTAAATTAAACCAGGAAAATAACACACTTGACTAATATAAATAACACTTAACGACAGTTGAATTCAGATTGGTTATAATGAGCAATCGCTATCCTAGCAAAGTGATGATATTTCATCTCCCTTTCTCAGTAAGGAGGTGGGGGACTACAGCTATAAAATATGGCTTACATCAGAGGTGGCAAGTTCATATGTACATCTGAAGCCACATTTAAATGTAATTTGGGGATAACTTAAGAAAATTAACAACAGTATAATAGCGCATAGATAACGTTAACATGTGGTTTTCTAAGTCAATATACCGCTGCAATGATCCCCACGTATGGTTCAGTGACTACATTTCTATTGGAGTCTGACATCACTGCTTTCCAGACATATTTAGTCAGACATATTTACTGTCTTTTGAGTTTCCTTAAATATTTTGCTCTATTTTAGGGTTAAATGAAAAAGGGTTAGATGAGAGGCAAGGAGGCAGGGATCCCAATCAATGTTGCTGACCTGGAGGCAGGAGTAACTGGGTTACTTAACATTTTTGAGCCCATTGACTCATCTATCAAATGGGGATAATAATAGCACTTAGCTCACAGAGCTGTGATGGAGATAAACCGAGATAATGTACAGAAATCACTTTGCAAACCTTACTGTACTACACGTTATTGTTCTTATTATGGGAATAGCTGTCATATAAAAATTACAATTAAGAAAAGATAAATGTAAGGTTGCTTGCCATCTCAAGGGGAAGGACAAGAGGGAGGAACAGAATTTGGAATTCAAAACTTTAGAAAAAATATTGAGAATTTGTTTTAACATGTAATTGGGGGAAATTTTAAAAAATTACAAAGAAAATTAATTAAATGAAATGAGGGGGTTAAAGTAAATGAATCAGCTTCTAGAGCTAAGTCTTATGAAGTAAACTATCTTTTCCTTTGCAGCATTTCTATGTCCCAAATGCATAGCTGATGTGCCATCGGTTTTGGAATTCCAGCTCCACCTGAGTTATAAATGTCAGATCTAATAACTCCCACACAGACAAATGACCATTTAAAAATGATCCCTCCCTTTGCCCCTGTGCCCAGATATTCCCCTCCATTTTTCTGTTTTTCACTGAAATGTATTTTAATATTGATGGTTTAAAAAACTGTTGGGGAACTAAGGGCTGATGGATCTTGTGATCTCCATAGCTTGACACATCCAAGAATGCCAATCATGACCTTTGTAAAAATATACATCAAGAAGCTACAATTTAGGACAATCTGCATTGCGATCGTGTTCCTCGGTTGTTTTAGTTACATCCAACTCTCTGTGACCTCATTTGGGATTTCCTTGACAAAGATACTGGAGGAATTTGCCATTTCCCTCTCCAGATCATTTTACAGAAAAGAAAACTGGGGCAATAGGGTTAAGAGACTTGCCCAGGGTCACTCAGCTAGTAAGTGTCTGAGGCTGAATGTGAACTCAGGTCTCCTATAGGGTTGGATAGTTATTTTATTAAAATGGGAGAAATCCACCCAGAAAGAACCAAAGGAAAATTATGGGATGTTGGAGCAATTCCTATAGGGTTGGATAGTTATTTTATTGAAATGAATTGAAGAATTACATTGTAAAACATATGCAAAAAGAGGTGACATCATCCCATGAGCAAAGGGCACACTCAGTTGGCCAGGGCCAGTGGGTGAGGCGGTAATGGAGAACAAGCTCCAACTTGAATTTCTGGCTACTAGTTTCACATGCCTAGGAGAAAAAAAAGTCACCATATGAATCTGCCCCTTGCAAGCATTCAAAGACAGGAAGATTCGGAAGTGGACTAACCCCACTTAAAGTGGGCCCATTGAGCAAGCGGTGAGACAGGTATGTATATCGCTGATGATCATTGGCTGAAATAAAGAGGTCATTTTCCTGCTTCCCTTCCTCTTATTCAGAAAGCATTAAGCTCTGTCACTATCCCTGGTCCTGCCGTCACTAAGACTAGATCTCATCGTGTGAAGCTGTCGGTACCTCCAGCTTTGGGAAACTGGTAATTATGATTCGTTGGCTTCTAGGAGACTTGCCTCTGAGTTAGTCAAAAAGGGGAGCCCTTCTAAAGAGCTTTGACGGCCTCGTTGCCAGAACCTTTGCTGGGTGGAGGGGGCCCTCTTAGAATTGAGAATGCAAGATGAAGTTCACCAGCTCCCACTTTTTTATTAAACTTCCCCATCTCGATGAGTAACTTAAAAGGAATCAAAGAGAAAGAAACAGACTAGAACTCAGGGTAATATTCTCCATTACAGTGGTTGACCCGTGAATGATAATGGTTTGTAATAATGACATGATGCTTCAGAGAGTCGATGCTTTTGTTGAATTGCATAATGGACAAAGAAATTAGTTTTTAAACATTAATGAAAATTCTTCTCTTCTGGGCATAAATATTATAAACAACCCTTTCCCCTCATGATCTGATATATGTTGAGTCTTACCGAGATTATGAAATTATCTTCCTTGCTTTCCAAAGAACTGAAAACATAATTTGTATTTATCTGGGGTATGTGGAGGAGAAGAAATTTTTAAAAACTATTATGTCAAATCTCTTCTGTTGTTGAATATAGAACATGAAAGCTCTCGCAAGTGTTTCTTTGTTCTTACTTGTACAATATAAGATTTTAAGTTTTATTTGAAAAGATGTGGGACTAGAAGATAAATTTCCTATTTTTTCATCCACAAAATTATCTGGAATTTGACTTCCACATAAGACGTGTTTATTAAGTAGCTATTATATGCAGAGTGCTGTGCTAAGCGATGGGGATAGAAACATCCCTACCCCCAGCAAACAGTCCCAGAACTCAAGAAGCTTATTTTATGCTGGTGAACAGGTGAGTACATGTGTGATAATCTGAGAAGGGAGAGAGAATACTAATGATTAAGGGCATCAGGGAAGGCAGCCTGTACCAGGTGGCACATGGTTTGAAACGTGAATGAAGAGATGCAAGTGAGGAAGGAGGATATTCCAAGCTTGAGGGCAGAGGAAGCATGGTCTGGTGAAGAGAGTACTGTACTCGAAGTCAGCGAGTCTTGGGTCTGGCTCTTATGTGACATACTTGCAAGCAGTGAGCTACTGGACAAGTCATCTCACTTTCCTGGGGCCTCAGTTCCTTCTTTTGTAAAGAGAATGACTAGATTTGATGACCTCGAAGATCCCTTTAGTCTCTAAATCTAACCATGATCTTTTGAAGTCCAGTGAGTAGGTGGTTGGACTGAAACACAGAATTCATGGAGATGAGGAATGATGCATAATCATGTACAACCATTGGATTAAAGTCAGATTGAGAAGGACTTTAAATTTAAAGCTGAATAATTTGTATTTTATCTTAAAGACATTAGAAAGTCAGAGATGGTTCATGAGTCAGAAATTAATATGGTCAGGCTTGTGCTTTAAGAATATTGGCAGAGGGGCAGCTAGGTGGTGTAGTGGATAGAGCACCAGCCGTGAAGTCAGGAGGACCAGAGTTCAAATCTGGCCTCAGACACTTAACCCTTCCTGTGTGACCTTGGGCAGGTCACTTAACCCCAATTGCTTCAGCAAAAAAAAAAAAAAAAAAAAAAAAAAAAAGATATATGAGATGATTGATAGATAGATAGATATAGATGGATGGATGGATGATGGATAGATGAATAGATAGACAGAGAAAGAGAAGATGGGGAGAGGAGACATTGAAAGTGGAAACCAGACATCCAAATGAGAGGCTGTTTCAATAGTTCAGGAGGAGTTATACATATCTGATGGAAGGTAGAGGCTACCTAGGTGGAGAGAAGGATATGGATGTGAAATGTCATGTTTTGGAGGAAGATTTGACAAGTGACCAGCTCTGAAGGAATAGAGGTTTCAAGTCTTTGTCCAAAGCTTTCATGGTAAAGACTCCCAATACTTTTAATTTAGCTGTCTTTGCCCCATTCGATACAGCATTTCAAGGAACCAAGTATATGTGGTAAGAACCTAGGCACTCCAAGAGACAACCCAAGGGAAGAAAGTATAAAAGGCAACAGAAAAGTTGATTTCCTCACGTATTTCTCCGAGTAGTTCCTTATGGCATCTGCTTCCAATGAGGGGGAGAAGACAAAAGCCTGTCTTTTAATCTTCAGAATATGAGAATGGGAGGATCAGAGATGTAGTTTTTTTTCAGTCATCTCATTCACCTCCTTTATTTGACAGATTAACAACTGGGCCCAGAGAGACTAAATGTTACCTCAGATTCCAAAGGGATAAGAGGCAGAGCTTGGTTTCAAACCCGAGTCTTTTACTTCTAAACCAGCGCCATACTGTGTCCAACTGAGCCCTTTCCAAGGAGTTGATGAGTCCAGCATTAGAAAGGGATGATCTGATTGAGTGAGAAGGACTCTGTTGGGTACTGAGGGAGTACGACATGAGTGGGATGTGGGGGGATTTCTGGACAAAAGAAACCTCAGAAGAGAGAGAATAGGGAAGTTAGGGCAACATGTTGTTCTACTTTCTTGGATGATTTTTAGTATTTGACAGTAGCAGAGGTCTTGCTCAGATTAGGAGTTTAATAAGTGCTTGTTATTGCATTGGATTGCATTGGAGTGCATTGAAGTGAGTTGAACTGAAATGAAATGAGAGCTGACAGAACTGGTCCTTTTTAACAACAAGATATCTAGTGCAGGAAAATGAATCTGGCCTTTTGCTTTGCAAGTTTGGTTGCCCCTCTATGCTCTCATCTGTAAAATGGGCACAAAACAGCTGCAGTATAGCTTTCACTGGGCTATTGTGGGTCTCAAAGGTATAAGTCAGGTAAAGAGTTTTGTAAATCTTAAGACAAAATTATTGTTTTTATTAAAACTTCTATTGAGCCTGTGTATGTGTGAGATAGTGTGCTCACCTATACACTGTATCAACTCAAGTCTCCATATCAGGAAAGCTTTAGCTCAGAGAATCATGGGGTTGGAGCTTTAATGGACCTTGATAGCCTTCTAGTCCAAGCCTTTCATCTTACAGTTAAAGAAACTGAGGGCACCCAAATGGTTCAGTACTTGGAAATGCTGCCTCTCTTCCCCATCCCTGGAATGAGTCCCATTCTTGCCTCTAGTTTTTGAATTCTCTGGTTGTCTTAGAGTCTCAAATCAGATTCTGCAGGAGGTCTTGCTGGTCCTCCAGTTGTTCTACTGGTACCATGTCACTTCCTCCATTCTGCATTTCCTCTCCCCATTCCAGTGTAGAGTCCCTGAAGGCAGAACCTGTTTCAGTTTCATCGTTGAATTCCCAGAATTCAGCAGAGACCCTGGCCCACAGAGGTGACTGAATGAAGACTTATTTGTCAGCTGATTGGCTAATTAATTGCCACTGTCATTTCCTACTCGGGTGACCTTGGCCATATCTCCTATCTTAGATATACTTTTCCAGGATTCCTGGGATTGCTTAGGGCTGGGCATGAAAAACCTTTCACAAAAGTACTTGCTAACTGATGTCATGTGATCACAGATTTAGAGCTAAAAGGCTTCAGACATCATCCATTTCAACCTCCCATTTTCCAGATGATCACACTGAGACCCAGGAAGGGGAAATAAGAAGAGCTCTGTGTGTTTCAAGTTCTGAATGTTTGTTTTCAAGATAAGATGGAGAAAACTTTGTGATGAGGGCAGGGAGAGCCCTACCAGGCATTTTCCCTTCTTTTCTCTTAGAATGAGAAGTAAATAGAAAAATAGATCACCAAACTTCTCAAGTGTAAGGAACCATTGACTTCTCTCTTCCTTTCTCCAAATTAGGCAATGAGAGACTTTATGAGGTAAATTTAATAATTGTCTAATGAATGTGATAACTACACACAAAAGGAATCAAAAAATTTAGACACGTTATGCTTCAAATTTCTATAATTATTGTGGAGATGTCTTGGCCCAATCCCCTGTATGAATCTATGAATCTTAATTTCTTCACCTGCAGGATGTACATTATTCCTTCATCACAGGGTTGATGTAAGATTGTAGATGACAAGTACTTTAGTAACATTAGGGCGGCTTATAAATGTCAGCTCTCACCTTCACATCCTCTAGAAATCAAAGAGACTTGGAGAGCATCAAATCTAACCCCCTTATTTTAGGGATGGGGGAACTAAATCTCAGGGAAAGGAAAGGGCTTCTCCAAAGTCACATACAGGTAACCAAAATCCCTTTCAACTGAAAGACACCTGGAGGTATTTGGGACTAATCACTTAAGCTTTGCCCTCAATCATGTTTGCTTAAGGTTGGGTTTCTACCTTGCAGTGCTAAGCTAATTTGGGGTGGAGGAAGAGCACACTAGCTAAAAATGGGTGACAGTTCTCTCTCTGTTCCTCTTCCTTCTCTTCTACATTGTTTCTAAGAACTGTTCTAGACACAAGACTAAGTGCTCACAACCTGATTATCTCCTTGTTCATTCTCCCTTTGAAATTAGATACTAACTGAGGCAGGGAGTGGCGCAGTGGGTAGAGCACCACAGTCAGGATGCTTACTAGCAATGTGGCTCTGGCCAAATCTCTTGATTTCACTGACCTTCCCCCCTAAAAGGAAAGAAATTACATACCAACCCCTCAGAAAGAAGAACATGATGGAGGGGTAGAGACAGCAGGGAGGTGGAACTGCAAGCTGAGCATCTTTGCAAACTTGATAAGTTTTGGCATCTGGCACAGCACTTGCAAAATATTGTTCCTTTGGCTACACAATATCAAACGTCTAGAAAAAAAATACCCAAACTGTTTATTTCCAACCATGGTGACCACCATTTTTTTAATATTGTGCATTATTATTCTTGGGGCATCCGGAGTAGACTCTGGCTGTGTTCTGTCTAGGCAAGCAGCAAAGGTGGACTAAAAATCACACCCTATCTGAAATCTAAAGAATTTATATTGAAATTCCAACTTTCTTTTTGCTATATTTGTGATCTTTGCCAGGATTTCTGAGGCCCTCAGTTTTCTTTATTTTAAATAATTTGAAAGGTTAAATTAGATCATCTCTAAGATCATCCGCCCTCAACATTTTCCTTCCCAATATCATTGGCTTGTAAATGTCCCTACTTTGTTATTTGTAGGTTGTTGCTGTTCAATTGTCATTTATTTTCTGTGATCCCATTTGGGATTTTCTTAGCAAATGTTTTAACATTTTCTTCTCCAGTTCATTTTCAAGATGAGAAAACTGAGGTTAACAGGGTTAGGAGACTTGCCCAAGGACATACAAATAGTGTCAGAGACTGGATTTGCACTCATAAAGATGAGTTTTCCTGATTCCAGGTCCATAACCCTAGGCACTGCCCTATCTAGTTGCCCAACTATCCCCATACCCACCTTCCTACCCTATAGGAAACAATGCAGGTTACAGTAGCAATGATTTGGTAATCCTTTGATCATTTAGAATAAACAAGTTTATGATATTAGGAAGACATTGGCTGAGCAAACAAAAGTCATCCATTGTTCTACATAAGTCCTCAGAATCATAACCAAAACCACAAACATTAGATGGAAAATAACTTTTGCTGCCCATGCATATCAATGATCCTATTTGCTCTTTATGGCTAAAATTTATTATAAAATCATTTTCTTTGCCCCCTATGGTGGAGATGCTACTTTTAACAACTAGATAAGGGCAAAAAGAACATATTTAGATGGCACAAGAGAAATCTTTTGCTTTCCGTGGCAGAGAGCATTTTGTCCCCAAAAGTGGCTTGGTTGGGTTCTGGGTGCAAACGCCAATTCCCAGCTGGCATCAAAGCCGGCTTCTTGGTGTGTCGATATCACCCACAACTTCTGGGATGTTTCCTGATGTGTCATCAACTGAAAGAGGTTGAGTCACACTGATGTAAGGTATGACATGAACCTGGTTAAACCACTGAATTCAGCATCTAATTTTCTTTTTTTCTAATTGAAAGAAGTCACACTAGTTCTTGTTCAGACAGATATCTCAGTGGGCCAACCTTTTCTAGCTCCCACCTCCATCTTGAGCAATATCTCTTTTCACAGTGTCTGCCACCAAAAACTTGGGTTAATTTTTGAAGGGTACCAGCCACTTCTGAAGAGTAACCATTCTAACCGATGTTAACAATCAGTATCTTGTTCTAGGTGACTGTGAGATGTGGCTCTTTGCAGTAATGATCTATTTCCTCTATGGAATTCTAAATGCCCAAGGATCATATGACTCAAAATATCCTGTGGAACCCGAAGTGTGGATGAATATCGTAAGTTATGGAAAGGGGAAGGAAATGTCAGGATTGGACTTCTAGTGCCTTCTCCCTCAGCAATCTTTTACCAAAGGCTGGGTGGTTGGATGGCCATTGATTCAGTGCGTTTCCAGAGGGAAATACTTGTACAAAGACGGCTGGGTCTGGATAGCTTCTCAGGTCTCCTTAGCACTCAGCTCCTATCTTTGATTGATTTCAAGGTGATGGATTTGGTGATGGATCTGATCGATCATCACAATAGGCTCAAGATTATGTACCAGATGAGTGAGGAGCTGAGAGAGGGGATCATGAAGAAGGACTCTAAACTGACATCCTAGAATTCAGGGGTCCTCAAACTTTTTAAATAGGAGGCCAGTTCACTGTCCCTCAGACTGTTGGAGGGCCAGACTATAGTAAAAACAAAAACTTTGTTTTGTGAGCCTTTAAATAAAAAAAACTTCATAGCCCTGGGTGAGGGGGCTGCATCTGGCCCTTGGGCCGTAGTTTGAGGACCCTGTAAGATGGTTCAAAGTGGTGATTAGGGACTACATCAGCTTGGAAACTAATGTAGTCCCTCCCATATCCTTTGTATTCCCCAGTGAATCCCAGTATGACTTTAACCAGAAAAGAAAGCCCAAGCCTGGGGACTTGTACCTCATTTCTGACTCCATCCAAGAAGGTAGGACCCAACTCCTCTCACTAAAACATTTTGTATTTTTGCACAGAGTGAGCTCATCAAGCACTGTGGCTATCCCAGTGAGGAATATGATGTCACAACTGAAGATGGTTACATACTCAGCGTCAATCGAATTCCCCATGGTCAAAGACCTCCTGAGAAAAAAGGTACACCTTGTTTCAGGATAGGAAGCAAGATTGGTGATCCAGGTGGGCAGGGCAAATTAAAGCAGGGATGAGTCGATCAATCTGCAAGTGTCCAAAGACAAATGTAAAGCAGCCTTTTCTTTCAGGGAGCTTACAACCTAGGCAAAGCAGACATGAGTCTATAGAGGTCTACACAAATAATTTGGTACTAACAACTTAATAAGGAGCATTAGCAGGTGACATGGTGGATGAGGAAAGGTTAAATTGAATTAAGGCTGCCCTTTCTGCTCCCGTGTGAACAGCTCCTGATGTTTAGGGGACTTTTCTTTTCTGAAAAACAAGGGGATTGGATTCAGTAGCCTCCAAGACACCTTCAAACTCTATAACTTTGATACCTCAACTTCTAGGAAAGATTGGAAATAATCTTTAAGGGATAAAGAGAGTGGTTTGTTCTCTTTCTCTCAGAAAGGTTCTCAGAGACAGAACCACCTTTGTGGTGTCAAAGGACGAGAATATTGATAAATGATAATAGAGATTGAATATAGACAATTGATAATAATAGAGAGGATCTATTGATAATAGATAATTGATAATGGAGAGGATGTTTGTTCACCCAAACTGTCTTTGTGACATCTATAAGGTATAAGGACAAAGAAGAGGCCTTCAAAGATAAGGCATTCCTGCTTATTTCTCTTTATAGGAAAAAATCCAAAACCTTGTGTTTCTGGAAGATTTATTTCTTTACCACTACTAAAAAGAGATTAGCTAAATTAAGGATGTGGATGAATCTAGGATTTTCATGGTATCCAGGATCAGTATAGATTGCAGAGGATTTCCTCACCTCCAGAATTAGGCCTTTCCCTGCCTCAGAAATGATCAAGTCATAGCATCCTCCTAGGGTAATAAGAAGCCTTTTTGAAGTATTTGCCTGGACCTTGAGGACTGAGGAAAACCAAAATAGTAAAAGCCTCCAAGTGGAGGAAGTGGAAAAATACTTCCATTTGAGTTTCCATCCTTCACAATCTCACTCCAGTCTACTTTACTAGTATCACTGCACATTATTCCCTATTATACACCTTCATTTTTTTTTTTTTAAGATTCAGCTATTAGTTGTTTTTGTCGTCATTTGTCCTTTGTTCTGGAAAAAGGCCATGACATCAGGCAGGTGATACCATGATGTGCAAATGAATTGGATTTAAGTGAGGGAGGGCTGGGAAAGATTATCCACCTCATTTTCCCCTCCAAAGCCATCTGAGTCCAGTGGCAAGACATAGATCAAAGACAGTTGGAAAAGCTCCTGGATGAAATGAGAGACTTTGGCCTTTTTTAGCTAAGATCTTCAATAGTTTGACTGAGGCTACATCTATTCAATAATTAAAGCTAGGTTGCAATTGAGGCAAAAAATTTTTAACCTAGTCAGAAAGAAATCTTGAATGTAAATAGCATCATTTCTACTTTGATCAGAAACCCTGAGGGTCTTCCCCTCCCAGATTCATTCTTTCATTTATTTATTTATTAGTGTACTGATTTTCCTTTAACCCTTTCATTTGTTATTTGTCATTTTTGATAGCTGTGAGATTTGTTTTAATTTACATCTCTCTAATCAATGTGATTTTAGAGCACTTTTTTCATATGACTATAAATAGCTTTGATTTCTTCTGAAAGCTGCCTGTTCATATCTTTTACTCTTTTACTAATTGAGGAATGGCTCTTGTTTTTATAAATTTGGCTGAGTTCCCTGTATATTTGAGAAGTGAGGGCTTTATCAGAGAAACTTACTAACATTTTTTATGTCACTTCATATTCTATGCTACTTTTGTCAATGCAGTTTACCTGCTTATCTCTTTTAATTAGGTTTCTTTTAGCTTTTTTTTGTCTGAGTTTATGATTGCTACCCCTGCCATTTTAAGATTTGCTCCAGCCTTTTATTTTTAATTCTTTGTGTTTCTTTCTATGTCAAATGTGTATCTTGAAAACAACATATTATTGATTCTGATTCCTAATCCTTTTTACTATCTGCTTCTAGTGATGGGTGAATTAATATTATTCACATTTACAATTATGTTTACTAATTATATATTTCCTTTTATCATATATTCCTCTTTTCACCCTTCTCTCTCTCTTTTTTATTCTGTACCTCCTCAAAAGTTCATTTTGCTTCTGAACACTGCCTCCGTTAATCTGTCCTTTATTTTATCCTCCCCCCTCCAAAAATGATTATCCCCTTCTATTTCCTTACTGAGTCAGAAAGATTTCTCTAGTACTTTTTCACCTTTGAACCAATTCCCATGAAAGTGAGATTCAAGCATTGACTACTACATACACCTCTTTTCTCCTCCCTTCAAAAGCTCTTTGTTGCATGTTTCTTTATGAAAGATAAACTTCCCCTTTCTACTTCTCCTTTCTCCCTTCTCCTGGTGCATCCTTTTTTCATGCTTTTTTTTTGGGGGGGGGGGGAGGAGATATCATATTGCTGTGTTTTGTATATTTGAATATTACACATCTTCTTGTTAATATTTTACTTAAAAATTGTATCAATATTCATTATCAATCTAGTTTTTTTCTCTGTTTTTGCTCTTTCTGTTTCAGATATTAGCACCATATTTATGTCACAAATTTATTACCTCTTTTTTCAGCTGGTTTGTGTTATATTAGAATTGATTGCTCTTTAAATGTGTGGTAGAATTCACTTGTGAATCCATCTGTTCCTAGGTTTATTTGTTTTCTTTAGGGAGTTCACTGATGATTTGTTCATTTTCTTCCTCTAAGATAGAGGATATTTTGTTTTTTCTCCATTTACATGTAAAAAAAACAATTTGTGATTTTTAAAAAAATTTTGAGTAGAAATTATTTTTCTCCCTCCCCTGTACTTGAGATGGTAAGCAATTTTACATAGGTTATACATGTTTAAACACATGCAAAGTGTATTTCCATTTTATTCATGTTGTAAAAGAAAATATAGACAAAAATTAAGAAAATAATGAAAGTGAAAAGTAGTGTGTTTCAAGTTACATTCAGACTACATCAGTTCTTTTTCTGAGAGTGGATAGTATTTTTTATCTTGGATTTTCATATTGCTGATTTTAGAAGAACTCTTTGCAGTTTTGTTGAGGATAGATAACCCATACAGAGCTGATAATCATACAACATTGTTGTTATTATATACAGTGCTCTCCTGAGTCTGCTCACTTCATTTTGTATGAATTCCTATTAGACTTTCCAGATTTTTCTGAAAGCATGCTGCTTGTTATTTCTTATAGCCTAGTATTTCATTAGAATCATATACCACAACTTGTGTGGCCATTCACCAGCTGGTGCAAATCCCCTCAATTTCACATTCTTTGATTCCACAAAAAAAGCTTTTAAAAATATTTTTAAATAGGTTCTTTCCCTTGTTGTTTAATCTCTTTGGGACACAAAACTAGTAGTGCCATTGCTGGATCAAAGAGTAAGCACAATATTACAGATTTGGGGGACATAGTTGCAATTTTTTCTATAGAATGGTTGGATCAGTTTATAATTCCATCAACGCATTAGTTCCCCAAATTTCCCACATGCCCTCCAACATTTATCATTTTCCTTTTTTGTTATGGTAGCCAATTTGATAGGTGTGAGATGATACCTCAGAGTTGTTTTAATTTGCAATTTTCTAATCAATAGTGATTTAGAATTTTTTCATTAGCTTTGATTTCTTCTTCTGAAAATTTCCTGTTCATATCCTTTGACCATTTATCAATTGACTTGATTCTCTATACATTTGAGAAATATGGCTGTAATCAGAGAAATTTGCTTAAAAATTTTTTTCCCAGGGACAGCTAGGATGCAGTGGATAAGACCAGCTCTGAAGTCAGGAGGACCTGAGTTCAAATCTGGTCTCAGACACTTAACACTTCCTATTTGTGTGACCCTGGGCACTTAACACCAATTAATTGCCTCAGCAAAAAAAAAACAAAACAAAACAAAACAAAAAAGCAAAGATTTCTGCAGTTTTCTGCATTTCTTCTGGTGTTGGTTGCATTAATTTTGTTTGTGTAAAACCTTTTTAATGTAATATAATTAAAATTATATGTTTAACAATCTGCAATATTCTATGTCTTCTATTTAGTCATAAATACTTCCTTTTTCCATAGATCTGACAGGTAAATTATTCCATGCTCCCCAAATTTGCTGATGGTATCACTCCTTTATGTCCAAAGCATGTACTTATTATGCTCTAATCTTGGTGTTATGTTGTAAGATGTTTGTCCATGCTTAATTCTGCCATACTGTTCTTAACTTTTCACTTTCCCAAACATTTTTGTCAAATAATGAGTTGGTATCCCAAAAGCTTGGGTCTTTGAGTTTGTTAAACAATAGATTACCATGATCATATTCTACAAAGTATTGTGTACTTAATCTATTCCATGGATCTATCACTTTATTTTTTAAACAGTACTATATTATTTTATAATTACTATTTTATAATACATTTTGAGATATGATATGACTAAGCCACTTTCTTTCATTTTTCCCCCCATCAGTTCCCTTGATAGTCTCAATCTTTTGTTCTTCCAGATGAATTTTGTTATATTTTTTCCAGCTTCATAAATTAATTTTTGATCGTTTAATTGGTATGGTACTGGAAAAAGTACATAATTTAGGTAGAATTATCATTTTTATCATATTGGTTCAGCTTATCCATGAGCAACTGATATTTTCCCAAATGTTTGGATCTACTTTTGTGTACAAAATGTTTTGGAAGTGTGAGGTTTGTCTTGGCAGATAGTCTCCCAAGTATTTTAGATTGTCTATAGAAATGGAATTTATCTTTTATCTCATGCTGCTGGACTTTGTTGGTAATAGACATGCTTGTGAGTTTTTTTATATAGTGTTGCTTTGATAAAGTTAATTATTTCAATTATTTTTATTTGATTCTCTAGGATTATCTAAGCTTATCTTGATCTTAATTTTTAAGGAATTTAAGGAATTTTTTTCTTTTATGATCTTTTTATCTTCTTTACAATTTGTCTAATTCAACTTTTTTTTTTCCACGAATTTTTGTATCTCTTTTCCCATTTGGGCAATTATGCTTTTTATTAAGTTCTTTTCTTCAATGAATTTTTATACAACCTTTTCCATTTGACCAATATTGGTTTTTAAGGTGTTTGCCTCTTCAGTGTATTTTTATGTCTCTTTTACCATTTGCCTATTTTGTTTATTAAGGTGTTTTTTTCTTCAGTATTTTTGGCACCTCCTTTACCAACCTGTTGACTCTTTTTTTATCATTGTCATTTCTTTCCCCAAATTTTCTGCCATCTCTCCTTTATTTGATTGTCAAAATCTTTTTTTTTTTTTTTAGCTTTCCCAGAGTCTTAGCCTAATTCACATTTTTCTTTGAGGCTTTGCATGTATCTACTTTTATTTCATGTCTTTGTGTTTTGATCTTTGCTGTCTTCATTATAACTTTCTACGTCAGGTTCTTATTTTGTAATTTATCTATTTTTCCAGTCTATTTCTTAATTTTTAACTTTATGCTAAAGTTAGACTTTACTCCATGGATGGAGAGAGCACTGTTCCAAGCTTCAGAATTTTTATGCTGTTGTTTACAAAGCTAATTCTAGGAGTGTGTAAATTGTCAGTTCTTTTAAGATCATATGATCTAAGGAGAGGTGTGATCACTGCTCTCCTGACCTGTGCTCTGTCTATGATAGACTAAGCCATCAAGACCAATTTTTCCATTGGTTTGGGATTTCATTCCATGTCAGTGAAGTTACACTAGGGACAGGCCAGATAGATCCTTCCTCTGCTACACTTTAAACTTCTTTTGTCCTTGTAACTTGAAATAAATGTGCTTGATTTTTCTGGCATGAAGGATTCACTTAACCCCTGTGGCCTTGAATGAGTTGTTTTCCACTTTAAAGCTTCACCTACTCCTGAGGGTGGGTGGGTGGGAGGATATATTTAAATTAGAAGAGCTCCAAAGTTCCTTCCAGCCTTGCATCCCATGCTTTTCCAAACTACCATTTGCCTTACTTTGTCCCTGGGATAATTCTCTCTGTACATTTCTCTTTCTCTTGTTTTATCTCTCTCTCTCTCTTGCAACATTTCAGGTCCAAGGTCTGTGGTGTATTTGCAACATGCCCTGTTTGCAGATAATGCCTCCTGGCTCCTGAACAAGCCGAATATGAGCTTAGGTTTTCTTCTAGCGGATGCTGGGTATGATGTGTGGATGGGCAACAGCCGGGGCAACACTTGGTCCAGAAGACACAAGACCCTTTCAGTAGAGCAAGAAGAATTCTGGGCTTTCAGGTAAATTAGGCTTCAAGAAAAGATCAGCAATTAAAGCGTGTGAGAGAAGTGAGAAAAAAAAGGGGGAAGGTTTTGGAAATCAGACTGCATAGGTTCAAATCTCAGTTGTTCTGTCCCTAACCCTGGGCAAGGCATTTGCCCTCTGTAGGACTCAGTTTCTTCATCTATGATCTGAAGGCATTCAGGGTAATAGCTCTACATCTAAAGGGATCTCAGAGGCCATCCAATCCAATCTCATTTTACAGATGAGGAAACTGTGGTATAACACTTAACAGATTGCCCAAGCTCACATAGGAAAAGGATTTGGACTCAGCACTTCTAATGTACCATATGTCTCTTGAAAGTTCCTTTCAGCTCTAAATTTTAGGAGGCCAAGTCCCTCTCACTTCCCTATGCCTCAGTTTCCTTATCTGTAAAATGAGGTGGTTGAACTAGACAGCCACTATTTTCTTTTTTCCTTCTAAATTATGATCCATAGAGTGAAGAGATTCTTGCCTCTGACATTTCCTAGATATGTGACCCTGAAAAAGCTACTGAATATTGCTGAGCCACTTTCTTCAAAAATAAGGGCAAAAATCATAATAATTAAGGATGATGAACCTCTCTCACAGAGCTCTAAAGATCTCAAATGAGATGATTTATGTAAAGTCCTTTGCAAATCTCGAAGCACACTATAAATGTCAAGTATTAGTGTGGTTTCAGTAGTGCCTGAAATATAGTAATGGGTACTAAATGCTTTTTCATTCATTTGACCATTTATTGCATCTGTAACTTCCAACTCAGGGCATTCTGCTGATCTGATTATAATGAGTTCAATGAGTTTTCATGAATCCAATGAGGTTCTTTACCCATTGTACTACATAGCCTTTCGATAACACTGGGATGGTCAAACATTCCATTCAATCTCCTTATTTGAGAGATGTAAGAAACTCAAATGGAAGCCTTGGACAAAGTCACATAGTTAGCTAATAAGTGACTGAGGCAGAATTTGAATGCAGATCTTTTGACCTGTAGCATCCAACTTCAGAATGTACTCATCTATTTATTTGTTTGTTTATTTTCTTATTTATTTATTTGTCTGGCTATTCATTTATTCATTTGTTTGTCTGTTCATTCACTCATCTATCTGGTTATTCATCTATTTATTGTTTGTTGTTTATGGAGTTGGGAATATAGATACTGGGGCTGGCAGTTTTGCCTTCCTTCAAGAGTAACTGGTCCTTGTGAATGGCCAAACAATTCACCCCCTCGGGTTACTGTTCTCATAATGAGTTCTGACTCACCTAGGCTGGGACCCAGAAAATAGAAACTCATAATCTCTTCCTGGGTCTATTGCACTGAAATAGTTGAATAAATAATTAAAGAAAATCTGAGTAGGAAGGCCTATTTTAGTTTGGTTTTAACAAATGTTCAGCAATCAAGCGCTCTGGATTCAAACTACAACTTTTCTCTCCTTTCTTTTTTCTAGTTTTGATGAAATGGGAAAGTATGACCTCCCCAGCGTGATCAATTTCATCGTACAAAAGACTGGACAAGAGAAGCTGTATTTTGTTGGCCATTCACTGGGCACTACCATAGGTATGCTTAGAAAAGACTGAATGAAGATCTGTTGGATGCTTTAGAGAGTTCTTCCCACAGGTCGGGGGCTGCTGGGTAGCAGGCACCATGGAGCACAGAAGAGGAAGTCTTGGGATCATGGACACAGAGCTGCAGGTGACCATAAAGGTTCTCTAGATCAAACCCCTTGGTTTATATATTCAGAAAAGTGCTCTGTCCAAGGTCACATGGTAATAGCAGCATCAGAATTCTAACCAAGGTCTTCTAACACCCGTGCATGATTCATTTGACTATGCTCTGTCATTTAGACAGTCAAAAATCATTGATTATGTGCCATATGTGCCAACCCCTGTGCTAATCACTGAAGCACAAAAAGAAGCAGGTAACAGTCCCACCCTCAGGAGCTCCCAGTGGAATAGGAGAGAAGATGTGGAAACAAGTTAGATAAACACAAAGTGTTTAAGAGAAGAAAGTAGAATAATGAGACTGGGAAAGGCTTCCTGAGAAAAGGTCTTGGGTAGGACTTAAAGGAAACCAGGGAGATCAAGAGGCAAGGATGAGGACGGAGAGCATTCTAACGATAAGGGAGCCACCCTGGAAGAATCCTCAGAGGCAGAGGCTCCAAGCTCCTGTTTGTGGATGAGGTGATTTTTCATTCATCTTTTGGGCCATTCCCCCCAAGAGAGTCTTATGTGAATATGTATTTGTCAAATATAATAGATATTTTCTTATTTATTTATCCATCTATTTATTTATTTGTCTGGCTATTTATTTATTCACTTTGTTTATCCACTTGTATAGATAGATATACCAATAGAAATAGAAATATATACATTTACCAAATATAAATATAAAATGACTTTATGAGGGGAAAGGATAAGGAATGACTATGAAGACCCCATGGCAAGGGCTGTGTCTAAGGTCCTGTGTTTAGGAAAGATCTCCCACAGACCAGCCCTGTGATCTGGAAGTAGTGAGTTCTTCTCTCAGCCCCTCATTTTCCTCTTCTATAAAATGAGGACTTGAGCTGATTTCTAGGAAGTGGGGTAAGGCAGGGAAGAGTGGGGAAAGGAAGACTTAGAGCATCTAAAGGATCCGCAAGAAAAGAGTCCCCCCCTTTAAAAATGAGGGGTTAGGCCAAATGACCAGGGTCCTGCCAGCTCCACACTTGCTGAATTATAGCTCATCAGTGTGTACCTTTCCCTTAGGGCCTAGACACCCAGTTATCTCCCCACGGATGAGACCTCAGGGCCCCTCCCTTCAGAAGGCTGTCTTTCCCTTTTTTCCAGGGTTTATTGCTTTCAGCACTAGACCAGAAATAGCTCGAAGAATCAAGATGAATTTTGCCCTGGGTCCGGTGGCATCCCTCAAACATCCCAAGAGCATCTTTACCAGTTTCTTTTTCCTTCCACAGTCGGTCATCAAGGTAGGCAGCTCCTCCATTCCCACCGCACCAAGGACCCCAAGTCTTGGAAGGTTTAAATTCTGTTAAGAACCATAAGAAAAAGATGAAAATAAAGCGACAAAGCTTTTGCATGACTGCTGGTATGTGTGCGAACATATTTAATCAATCATTCATTATATATGTACATGTACCCATACATGCATGTGCATCTTTATATGATGGCTGTGTGCATGTGTATATGCATTGCACTCATGTATGTGTATGCACGTGTGTGATTGACACGTGTGCATGATGTATACATGGGAACAAATCTGCATACGTGTACATGTGTGTGCAGCTTTATACAATGGTTTGTGTGCGTGGTGTATTGCACAGTGTGTGTACATGTGTGTAATGGCATGTGTGAATGAAACCATGTGTGCATGCACATGTATGTGCATCTTTATATGATGGATTGTGTGCATGTGTATATATATTGCACCCATGTATGTGTGTGTGAAGGGCATGTGTACATGATCTGTGCTGTGCATGTGTGTGCATGTGTATTCCAATTTTGGATTTTCACTACTGTTGGTAGAGAAGGAACTTTTAATACTGGAAATGTAAATGATATGCCTAAGATTCTCATTAGTAATTAGATAGTTCAAAAGAAATATTGGGATAGATCTGAGTATGATCTGATCCTAAGAAATAAAATGGTAGAAGAAAAGGTTAAAAAAAGTAATTATCTCATAGAAATAAAGCATAAAAGGAAGAATTGATACAGAAGAATCAGGTGGGAGAGGAGAACTGGTAGTTCTGAAACTGTACTCACATCAGATATGAATTAAAGAGAGAACAACATATATTTAGAAAGGTATAAAAGTCTTCTAAATTTATAAAGAAATAAAAGCGTAAGGGAACAGGAAAAAGGGAAGGCATATAATGATACATAGATTCATGGGAAAGGCTCAAATCTGAAATAATAAGTAGGTGGATGAGAGAGAAAGAGAGAGAGGGGGGGTATTCTAAATTAATAAAGAAATAAGAGCACAAAGGGATAGGAGAGGAAAAGGAAGGGATTCTTGGAGGGGACTAGATTAAGAAATAGGAGGGCATGGAAGCAGGTAGAAATAAAACAGAGGAGTGAAGGATAAGAATGGGCTAAAAAGGATTATGAAGGGGAAAGGAAGGAGGAAAATAAGCAACAATTATAGTTTAGAATGTGAATGGAATGAATTTACTTATAAAATGATAGATTAAAAATTTGAAGATAACAATTTGTAGCTTTTAAAAAGTACTATATAAATGAGAGATACACACAAACATAAAGGTTAGAGTAACATCTATTATGTAAGAAAGCAAGACTATGATTTCAGACAAAGTTAAAGCTAATATAGATTTAATCAAAAAAGAAAAGAACTACACTGTGTGTCAGCCTCTCATTCAATATTGTTGTAGATCATGTAAAATAACTAGACAATATTAAAAAAAAAAAAAAACAAACAAAGAGTATAACTGCCAAAATAGATATAGGAACTATTTGAATACAAACAAAAGCACTTAAGAAATGCTAATTTACTTGACTTGTGTGATCACGGATGAAACATTCAACCTCTCAGGCTGAGACCTTCAGCAACAAAATTGGGCTAGATTCTCCAAGGTTCCTTCTAGTCCTGCTGTTGTGAGAATGAGGTCATCTCTTAAGTTTCTTTCTAGCTCTAAGTTCTATGATCCTTTTACAGATGAAGAAACTGAGGTCTAGAGGGAATGACTTGCCCATGACTATATAGCAAGTATCAAAGACGGGTTTTTCAGACATCCATATTTCCTAAATCTAAAAATAACACCGGCATCACTGTAGGCAAATGACGATCAAAGTCTACTGAAACAATCCCAGGATGTTACAATGAGGCTCTGAAAGAGGGAAGGCTTCAATTATAGAAAGAAATTCCAGATGTTATAGGCAAGGCTCCCTCCAGGGCATAGTGCCAGATGTTGTTTAGTTTCATTGCCCTGTTCTTCCAGTTCAAGACTGGAGATTAACATCAGTAATAAAACTTAAACATGTCTTTCTGGAAATGAACCAGTTTTCCCATACAGATTGTAGCATACAGGCAGGTAAGGATCAAGGCAAAGAATGTGCTTGGCTCTTCCAAGATCTCCCTTTCAAATACTCTTAATTAGGGTGACAAGTACCCCAAGTGTGGGGGACCATTCACTTCAGGGTCCTACCTCGCCATTCCTTCTGTAGGCAGCACTTCCCATCCCACAGTTCCTCTATCCCAACCTTCATCCATTTATTCTAACTCTCAATAAATGCTTGATGATTGATTCCTTACCCTTGAGTAAGGAAGAGTATAATGGAAAGAATGCAGCCTCTGGAGTCAGAGAACCTGATTTAGAATCCTTACTTGGTTTCTTAATTTCCATGTGACTGGAATAGTCATTAGTTTCTGGCCATCTACTATCTATCCCAGTTCCAAGTCTATAATCCCACATACACCTCTCTGTTTGCAAGACACAGAAGATCTGGGCCGCCTCTGCTTTTTGCCTCCAGAGTGATTTTGACCAATCATGTCCCTTCTCTCTGAATCTCAGTTTCCTCAGCTGTAAAATGGAATGACCTTTAGAGTCCCTTTTGGATCCAATCCTGTGATCTTAAAATCCAAAATCCTTCCCTTTTCTCAACTTCTTTCCTCATTTATAAAACGAAGGGGTTGCAGAAGATGGTCTCTAAGATCTCTTTTAGTCCCAACTCCAATCTTTTCACAGATTAATAAAGAAAGAATGATTTTCATACCCTTTCAAAATCAATTGGATGTATTATTCTATTATAAGTTAATTTTTACCAATATCTTTGTTCATGATACCAGAATTTCTCCCAGTAACCTTACCTTTCTCTCACCCAGAGAGCCATCCCCCCCAAAATTATATTTTTTAAAGCACAAAAGAGAAAAAAAGAGGAAAAAATGAGGAATACCAACCAATATATCCCAAAGGCCTAAAAATATATGCAATCAATTGGGGAATGACATTTGGTTACATGTGTGTGTATCTGTTAGTTGTCTTATCAAAGAAATACAATATAATTTTTCCCCCATTCAGCTCCTTCCTTATGTAAGATTCATAAATTTTGTTTTTGTAAAAGCTTTGCATTTTTCTTGTGATCAAAGGCGTTTATTTTATTTTTTATAATTGTTTCTATGATTTTGGGGAGTCTAAGAACACATATCCTTCCAATAGCTATGGATGGTTATATGAACTGTTCCTTTTCCAATTTTCTGATAGTATGATATTTAATATAAAGGTCACATATCCTTCTGGAATTTATTATGCAATATGATAGGAGATGTAAATCCAAGTCTAACTTTTCTCGGACTTCTTTTGAGTTTTTCCAGCAGTTTCTATGAAACAGAGTTCTTTCCTAAGCAATTTATGTATGAACACTGGGATGTTAATTTTCAAATTTTTCCTCATTTTTCTTTGCCTTGTCTATTCCATTGTTTTTCTCTATTTTAATCAACATCACATGTTTTTAATGACTTCTGTTTTTAATATAGTTTGAAGCCTGGAAGTACTTTCATCTCTTTAATAACCCCTTCACCCCTATAAGGTTAAATACAACACTGGGCCTGAGTCAGGAAGACTTGAATTCAAAACCAGCCTTAGACCTTAATAGCTGTGTGTTCTTTGACAAATCATTTAGTCTTTGTTTATCTCAAGTTCCCTCGTCTGTAAAATGGGGATGATAGTAACACTCTCCTCCCCAACAAAGTTGTGGTGAAATAATTATAAAGCACTTAGTACAGTATTTGGAACACAGTAAGTGCTATATAAATGCTGGTTATTACTGTTGTTGTTATTTTCCCCCTTGATATTCTAGAATGTTTTTTCTCCAAATGAACATTTTAACAAGGCATATAAAATACTCCATGGATAGTTTGATGGTTCAATCATTACAACTATAAATTCATTTCAGTAGAATTGTTTTTATTATATTGACATGTCCTAGTCATGAACACTAAATATTTTGTCAGCTATTCAAGTTTTTTTTTTTTATTTCTTCAAGGATCATTTTGTAATTGAATTTATACAAGTATTTTGTATGCTTTGGTAGACAAATATCAAAATATTTTATGCATCTCTTTGCTATTTGGAATGAAATTTCCCTTTAAATTATTGCCTTTTAGAATTTGCAATTAAATAGACAATCCATTGATAATAAGCCTTTATTAAGTCTTAACTGTATACCAGGCACTAAGCCTTGAAAATACAAATATGAGTAAAAAATATGATAGCTTACCCTTGGCTTCAAAGAGCTTATATTCTAATTGGAGGAGATCATATATCGAAGAAAGCTAAAAAGTCAGGGGGGACGGCGTGCCATGGCAGGAAGACTCCAGGCTTTGAGAGCTGCTTCATGAGATGGCAAGTAAGGTATGGTGGCAAGGTCTTGAGACAGATGATAGAAAGAGACAGAGAAAAAGAGAAACAGAGAAGAGACCATCGATCTCTCTCTATTCACATACATGTAAGTCTACATTTCAAATGTCTTAGTGTAATATAAAGCTATTAACCAAATTATAGTTCTAATCCTATTAAACTTCAGCCTGTACTAAGATCTTTGGGACACTATACAGTGTATCACACAACCATCCAAACCTGTTTCTGCTGGAAACTGTAAAATTAGGCCACAAAGCCCGTAAGGTCTCCTGTAATTCTAAATTTATGCTCCTCCTCTGCCTCTAAATGTTTCAACAACCACAACAAAATGGGGGCAATAACTCTTACTTGTCTTTCTCCTAGGATTTTTTAGTAGGATACCATCTTCATGTGTCCAGGGCTTTGCCAACATGTCTATAGTTATTCTCCTTTGTCTTGAGTGAAATTTGAATTGTTGCAAGTGAAATGTGACCCTAAAAGTTATGTACCTTCTTTTTCAAAGCAAACTGTTTGCTGTGTTCACAGAATCTATGGGGAAACAAAGGTTTCCTATTAGAAGATTCGGTAAAGAAAGTACCTTCTCTTGAATTGTGCAACCGGAAAATCCTTTCTTGGATATGTTCTGAGTTTCTCTTCTTATGGGCTGGACATGACGCTAAAAATCTGAATGTGGTACGTAAACCTGAGGGCCTTAAGGGATCTCTATTTCTTTGGTTTCCTGGATACTGTTTCTGCACACACCTAGTTTTTAGGGGTTTATAAGCCCATGTGATCCAGTCAGGCACTGACAAAAAAATCAGATTATTCTATGTATCCATATCTGATATCCCAATATATGACTTCTCCCTAAGGTTCCTGACCATACTGGAGGAGAGCAGGTACCTAGCATAGAAAAAGGAACCAGGGTGGGAAATGGAGAGGGGGCCACTGCACCATCTTGCCCCATGGGTCTATTCTCTATTTTGATTGTTTCCCTTTCTAGAAGTCATACCCCCAAACTCCCCCTCCCCAATATCTGTCTTTCCAGAATACAAAAATCCAAGTATATCCCTCGAATATGTTTCCTTCCCCCAGGTGCTACATCCCAACTGAGCCTCCTCCACTTCCACCTCCACTACTTTGTTCCAGGTGTAATTTCCTTGGACCCCTGATCCTTAGAATCCCCCATCCAAAAGTCAGACAGGACCCAAAATAACACCACACCCATAGAACACCTTCAGAACAGAATAGGAAAAAAGCTGGAAAACCCTCTTCCCAATGGATGAAGCTACATGAGCTCTTCAGCTTTTTCCTGTAATCCAGAATTGTCATGATGAAATCTGGAGGGTCCTGGGGTGTAGGCCCTGACCTTACATGACACAGTAGTAGTCCACAGTCCTGAATTTACAATCCAAAGAAATGGGTTCAATCCCAGCTCCATCATCTAGTAGTAGTGTGTCCTTGGGATCACCGAGCCCCTCTGGACTTCAGTATCTTCCTCTACAAACTGAGGTAGTTCCTTTCTATTCTAATTTAGGAAAGTCTCATTCTTGGGCAGACTTTCCTGAGATCAGTACAGGCAGATTTTCCCACTGCTCCTAGTTCTGTCCTCTGAAGTCAAGCAGAAAATGCTTTGTTCTTGTTCTGCTTGAATTCAGCTCTACTAGAAGTCAAAGGTAGCTCCCTGCTTTACGATCTCAGCTCTAAATCTTAAGATAATTGTTCTCTGTTGAACAATAGTTGAGAAGAGATTCTCATCTCTATAAATGGCATTTGCTGAATGACTTGTTTCTTTCAGAGCCGAACTTCCATTTACTTTTCCCATTCTCCCACTGGGACTTCCATTCAGAACATTCTGCATTTGAAGCAGGTAAGAGAGATGACCACTAAAGTTCTTCCTCTCTCTTTCCTCTCTTCTCTATTTCCTACCTCCTTTCTCTTTCTTATTTTCTTTCTTTCTTTTATCCTCTCTCCTCTGTCTCTTTGTGCTTTTGAGTTTTGCTTTGTCTCCATTTGTGTCTCATTTTCTCCCTTTTTTGTTGTCTTTATTTTTATTTGATTTCTCTCCCTCTTTCTCCTCCTCCTCCTATTTCTCCTTTTCATCCTCTTCTTCCTCCTTCTCCTCCTCCTGCTCCTCTTTCTTCTCTTCCTCTTCCTCCTTCTTCTTCATCTTCTTTTTCTTCTCCTCCTCTTCCTCTACCTTCTCTTCCTTCTCCTTCCCCCTCTCCTCCTCTTGCTCCTCCTCCTCTTGTTCCTCCTCCTTCTCCTCTTTTTTCTCTTCCTCTTCTTCCTCTTCCTCCTCTTCCTCCTTCTTCTTCATGTTCTTTTTCTTCTCTTCTTCTTCCTCCTCCTCCTCTACCTTCTCTTCCTTTTCTCTTCTCCTCCTCCTTCTCTTCCTTCTCATCCTCTTTCTCCTTCTTCTCTTCCTTCTCCTTCCCTCATCATCTTCTTTTTCTTCTCTTCTTCCTCCTCCTCTAGCTCCTCTTCCTTTACTTTTTCCTTCTCTTCCTCCTCATCCTCCTTCTCCTCCTCCTTCTCCTTCTTCTCTCCCTTCTCCTCCTCCTCCCTCATCATCTTCTTTTTCTTCTCCTCTTCTTCCTTCTTTCTCCTTCTCCTCCTTCTCCTTCTTTTCTTCCTCCTTCTCCTCCTCTACCTCCTCTTCCTTTACATTTTCCTTCTCCTTCTCTTCCTCCTCCTTCTCTACCTCCTCTTCCATTGCCTTTGCCTTCTCCTTCTCCCTTTCATGCGCCTCTGTGTCTCTTCCCTGTGCATCTCTCTTTTTGTCCCTCTTTTTCTCTCTCCCCGTTCTCCGAGTATCTATGTGTGTGAGCCTCGATGCCTCTGTGTGCCTTCTAAGACCCCGCCACACACCACTGGAAGCCTGGGTTCTTCTTGAAGTGAAGTCATGAGCGTGCGCGGTGCTCTCTCCTATAGAATGCTTGCCTCTGAAGCTCCTCCACCGGGTACTTTATCATGTTTGTCCATTTCAGCTTTTGCAATCAGACGAGTTCCGAGCTTACGACTGGGGCAGCGAGGCCGAGAACAGGCATCATTACAACCAGGTTAGCTCCTCCGCAGAGCAGACAGTCATAACCCAAGGGGTCAGAGTTCGTCTGCGGGAAGATCGTGTCTCAGGGAGGCGAGGGTTGGGCTCCTCCAAGTGGATTTTCTCGTCGGTCAGGAGGATAGATTCCAATGAGCAATTAGCCCCCAGTGCCAGACCAATGTGGCTTGGTGAAAGATGAGAGAGTAAGGCAAAACATAATGAATACTCTCAGCAGAATGAATCCTTAATGGTTAAAAAGGGGGCTTGGGTTCAAGAGCAAGTGATGTTATGAGCCATGGAAAGATCTTAGCCTCAGTTTTTTCCTCTGTAAAGTTAGGGGGTCCCCATCAAGTCCCTTTCAGTCCTAAAAATGTTCAGCTTTGGATGGTTATGATACCAACTTTCTTCTGAAAAAAACCCCTTGTTTCCTCCTCCACAGAGCCTCCCCCCACTCTATGACCTGACTACCATGAAGGTGCCCACCGCCATCTGGGCTGGTGGGAAAGACCTGCTTGTCGACCCTATTAACATGGTCAAGCTGCTCCCCCAAATCAAGAATCTCCGTTTCTACGAGATGCTGCCAGACTGGAACCACATAGACTTCATCTGGGCCCTTGATGCACCCCAACGGGTTTACAGTAAAATCCTCTCTCTGATGAGACAGAACCTATGAAAAAGGGTCAGTCATCTTGGAGGTTCAGAACTGATGAGCCCATCAGGCACACACTCTATCAGCAAAGAGGCAGACTTTCCTTTCAGCCCCCTCACCTCTTGCACAGTACCCATTGGGCTAGCCCAGTGGTGCCCAAGCCTCCTGGAGGCCCCGTAGCCTCCTTTCCCTTCCTCTGAACTTTTGTTGGCTTGAATCTCATGTAAGATGCTCCATGAGATAGCAGAATTGGTGATCAGAGAGAAGTCATGTAGCCTCCCCAGTGAAAGAGGAAGGAAGGAAACAAACACTTCCACAGCACCTAAATGGCAGGGTTGAATCAAAAGTCAGGAAGACCTGGTTTAAACCTCTCCTCTCTACACCTGGCTGTGTGATCCTGGGCAAGTGACCTAACCTCTCTGTGGCCCTCTCTCTAAGATTTTAAAAGAGTTGCAGGATTAACATTGGTAAAAAGATCTCTGATGAAAGCACAGGAGGGAGTGAGACAGAGACAGAGAGAGAAAGAGAGACAGACAGGGGTGGGGAAAGAGAAAGAAGATGGGAGGGAGGGATTAATAGTAATTACTAAGGGAAGAAAATAAGCATTTATATAGCACCTACTATGTGTTGGGAACTGTGAGGAAGTTTACAAATATTATCTCACCTGATTTTCACAGCAACCCTGAAAGGTAGGAGCTATTATTATATTTGGATAGCACAGTGTCCCACTGGATAGACCACTGAGCCTGGATTCAGGAAAACTCATCTTCCTAAGTTCAGATCTGGCCTCGGACACTTGCTAATTGTATGATCCTGAACAGGTCACTTAAACCCTGTTTGTGTCAGTTTCCCCATCTGAAGAAACATCTGGAGAATGAAATGGGAAACAACTCTAATATCTTTGTGAAGAAAACCTCAAATAGGGTTACAAAGCATCAAGAGTATCTGAAAACAACTGAACAAGATTATCTTCATTTTACAGATGAGGAAACTGAGGCAAGTAGAAGTCACACAAATAATAAATGTCTGAGGCTGGATTTGAACTCAGGTCTTTTACTGAATCATCAGCTGCATCCTCCTCATCCTCCTATAATTTTATCAAACTCTTTTCTCCAGTGCTAATTCTTGTTGTCATCCAATCATTCAATCACGTCCAACTCTCCGTAACTCTGCAGACCATAACACAGCAGGTCCTTCTATTCTCTTCTATCTCTCAAAGTCCCTTCATATTTATGTTCATTTTTTGCATGACATTCTCTGTCTATTTCATCCTCTGCCATCCCCTTCTCCTTTTGCCTTCAATCTTTTCCAACATCAGGGTCTTTACCAATGAGTCTTCTCATTGTGTGACCCAAGTATTTAAGCTTCAGCTTCAGTATTTTACCTTTTAGTGAATAACTTGATTTAAATTTAATTAAAATTTAATTATCAACTGATTTGATCTCCTTGCTGTCCTAGGAATGCTCAAAAGTCTTCTTCAGCACCACAACTCAGAAGCATCGATTCTGTGGCACTCAGCTCTCTTTATAGTAAGATTCTTGGGGCAGTTAGATGGCACAGTGGATAGAGCATTGGTCTTGGAGTCATGAGAACTTGATTTCAGATCTGATCTCAGACATTTGACACTAGTTGTGTGATCCTGGGCAAGTCACTTAACCCCAATTGTCTCATCAAAAAATAAGACTCTTACATCTATGCACTGCTCCAGGAAAAATGATAGTCTTGATTATATGGCCCTTTGTCAGCAAGGTGATGTCTCTGCTTTTTAGTCTGCTGTCCAGATTTGCCATTGCTTTCTCTGCAGATACAGAGTCTTTTAATTTCATGGCTTCAGTCACTGTCTGCAGTGATTTTTGAGTCCAAGAACATGAAATCTAACTCTGCATCCATTTCTTCTTAATTTATTTTCCAGGAAGTGATCTTAGATCACTCTGACAAGTTCTTAGCTTTTTTATGTTGAGCCTTGACAACTTTCACATTCTCTTCTTTTACCTTCATCAAGAGACTTCTTAAATCTTCATTTTCAACCATTAGACAATATAATTAGCTGATTTGATAATTTTGTCCTAAATTTCTAAAGGATAGAGGAGATGTCCCCTTTTGCTCCTCTTTCATAGTGATCAGGAAACAAACCCCAACTTCTGCTGCTTCAGTCAAAAGGATGACTCTTTGGAACATTTCATACCATATAAGAGGTCACACAAATAAAAAATGTCTGAGCCATTAGAATCCATGTTCTAGACATTGGAGGCCTTTCCATCATATACTGGAAAACATTGGATCTGGAGCCAGGAAATTCAGGACAGATTGCTTCCTCACTCATTCACTCTCTGTGTGAACTGTAACAAGCAACTTCACTTCAGTCTTCGGTTTCCTCATCTGTAAAACCATTTCTCACTTTCTGATGTCATGATAAAAGTGGCTCTTTTCAAGGCAGCTGTCTTCTGTATGCATGAGTAGGGATGGCTCTGCCTTTCAGAGTCCTGTAATTTGTCTTCAGTAATAAACCAGTATTTCTATTTTCAGTGAAGGGTGATGATTCATAGGTTACATACCTCATTTCCCTGTTTATCATGGGGCCCTGGGAGGAGAGCTAGATTTGTAACCAAAGGTTGTTATTGAACCATTTTGGTCATGTCCAACTTTTGATGGTTCCATTTGAGATTTTCTTGGAAAAGACACTGAAGGGGATTGCCATTTCCTTCTCTAGCTCATTTTATAGATGAGGAAACTGAGGCAAATAGGGTGAAGGGACTTGTCCAGGATCACACAGCTAGCAAATATCCAAAGTCAGATTTGAACTATCTCCTAACTCTGGGGTCAATACTCCATCCACTATGCCAAAGACTTGGGTTCAGATCCCCAATTTGTTATTTACTGTGTGACTTGGAGAAGTCTCAGTTTCTTCAAGTGTTGAATGAGGGATTGAACTCAGTGGTCTCCGAGGTCCCTTCCAGCTCTAGATCTATGATACTCTGGTGCTTTTTTATCCATGTTCTCTGTGTCTATTTTACAAGTTTCCACAATAGTTGTGTGAGGGGATGAAGAAAAATCCAAATTGTGAATAACTGGTGGGTCCATGCAGACTCACCTCCTACCTTTCCACAGGTATCTATGTATTCAGCTGTAACCAGCAATTGCCACCCTTTGAGGGGACTCAAAAATGGCAAGAAAAGAAAGCATAGTCCCCAACTCTAGCAAGTTGGTCCTCTTTCTCCCAGAATCCTTTGTGGATTGTGGTCCCTGTTCAACTTTCTCTTGTCTCTCATAAGTCACTCTTTTCTAGAATGCATTTTCCTTACAAGGTAATGTGTCACAAGATGTTTAGTGTCTTGGATTCCTACTGCACGGTGACCTCCACGAAGGCCGGATCTCTTCATCTCTCAATTCTGTGTCTCCCAGAGCATCCACATGATTTTATAGATTGTAACCCCAGGAAGGCAAGGACTGTTTGCTTTTTGTCCTTGGTAATGGGGGTCTGCAACCTGCATCCCCTATCTCTGGGGAGAAGGGAAGGAGTCTGCTTCTGGAAAAGTTGGGGCTCAGTCCTATCTGCCAACCACATTGCAAATGAGAGGTTTTAGGGCTGCCTATGTGACTATCCAAAAGGCTTTGATGGACCTCGGCCATCTCTCTTGTCTCTTTGTTCATCGTAATTGAGCTCTGGGTGTCCAGTGAGACGCCATGCTAAGGAAGGAGAATTCTTCCTTCGGGTCCCCCAAAACCGAACTTCAGTCTTTGGCCTCTGTGTTTGCCCTTTTCTGTTTTAGGTGAAGGAGATTTAGTTGAAGGGCAGAAGAGGAATCCAGGGACAGGAGTCCAGGCTTGTATTTGCAGCCTGATGCACGTGGGCTTGTCAAGAAAGCTTGACAGATAATGTGGGAACAAGAGGGGCCCCAAGCTGAGAGCAGAGACAACCCCACACTTGGGAAGGTATCTCTGCATTAGCATGGTTCTTGTCTGCTATTCCAGTTCTGGCAAGCAAGTGCTCTCTCCCAGGAAACTCCCAAATGGGATCACAAAAAGAGGGACGTGACTGAAATGACTAAACAGCATTCTCTGTCGTTAGGCGATATTAGCCTTTAGTCCCTCAGATTTAACTTTAATTTTTCTACAGGGGCAACTAGGTGGTGCAGTGGATAGCACCAGCCCTAAAGTCAGGAGGACCTGAATTCAAATTTGACCTCAGACACTTAACACTGCCTGGCTGTGTGACTCTGGGCAAGTCACTTAACCCCAATTGCCTCAGCAAAAAAGCAAAAAAAAAAAAAAAAAAAAAAGATTTCTACAGGTGCCTGGGTTGCTCTACACTCAGATCCCACTGACTAAGGATGTATACACAATAAGGAATAAACAAAATGTCTATTTTGTCTACACTGATGTAGATAATTAGAACCAAGCCAAAAGAAAAGAACATTAAAATTGCAGAATAGCGTTGAAAGACAATGCCCTCTTGTGGTAAAAGTGAACTTCCAAAATTCTTATCAATGGGGTTATAAATCCAGTCTCCTTAATTTTATATGCAATCAGTGCATGGCATGCTCTTTTGAAAGAAACCAGGGCTGGGAATCAGATCCTTTTGATTCCTAATTCTGACACAATGCATTCCCATTATTTCTCTAAGCCTCACATGATTCATCTGGGAATGGGAATAAATCAAGTCAATCAATTCAATATAATTGTGTGCCAGGGGCTGTGCATTGTGGAGAACACACAGACACGTAAAAAGAATTCAAAATAGAAACAAAATAATCCACACCAAGCTGAGAGTTGCTGGAGCGCTGCAGTGAAAGCCCATGGTATCCAGAATGGCCCACATGCAGCAGGTGTAGCCTGTGGAATCTGAAATGACTGAGGAAAGAAAGGACTGAGCTTCTGAGAACAGGGATTTATTAAGCAACATATTGTATGCCCAACTGCCAGACTTTGCAAAGCAAGGCACCAGGCCTCCTTAACTTGACACTGGACTCTGGATACAGGAGAGAGAGATTTTGATGGATTAAAACAATTCATCAAATAAGATCAATTATTTTGGATAAATATTTTGGTTTTTTAATAAACCATAAAGCAGCAAAATGTACAACATGCACTTTGCTTGTGCCTCCTTCTCCCCCAAGTGGTGATCATAGTAAGAAATTTATGTACAGTGAAATTGTTTTTGACATCAAACATTAGATAAATCAAAGAGTGATTGTTGGGCACCAACTTTCATATAAAAACAAAGTTTTTCATCAATTGTTGGAATTACATTAGTTAAGACTCAATAAAACCTAGAAAAAACTTTGAAAACAAAAGTGCTGCAATTGTTTCCATCCATTTCCCTAAAATGGATCTGTTTTTTCCCTTTGTGGCTAAATGCACAGAAGAAAAAAAAGAAGCAAAAATAGATTTTGCCTCTAATGTGTAAAGTATATACAATTCTGGTCCAACCTTCAAATATACCAGGAAGATAATAACTCTTCAAGACAACTATAGTCTGAGACAGATTAGAATAAGCTCTGTATTTCATTAAAATTGGTGGCAATATTGTTTGGTTTGGGGAAATTAATTGCTTATCTAAAGCCGCATGAAAGGTGTGAAAAGAAGGGAAATTAGGATTGTTTGATACTGTCATATAGTTAAAATAAGTGTTCTCTAGTGCTCTGCTTGTCTGCTACTGAAGACCACCAAAGTAATATCATAGAAATGCTATTTCCTCTGGAGACTCAGAAAAGTTGAGAGAATCTAGGGAGAAAAATATTAGGAAGAAAATTGGTAGCTATTGCAATCTGTTCTTCCTAGGAGAACTCAGTTTCTTTCTGAACCCTGGGGTTGATGCTAATGGACAAGGAATTATTCTGATGACCTAATATGGTATTTAATCATCATTATAAAAGGTCGATATCCACACTCCCTAAAGCATTGGTTGTTTCTTTTTTAAATGTTTTTGAGTATTGTTCTGTTCTTTTTTTGTTTAAGTTTTTAAATTTATTTTAAATTTAAGTACAAAATAAGAAAAGGGAAAAAATGCCCTGAATATAGCAGAATACAAAAGAGGATTCACTATAAAGTCATAAATTTCCAATTCATGAAAATCTACATAATAAAGACTATACATTGTTTTCAAAGATGTCCAGTTTTCCTTGCTTCATATAGGTTTTCTTTTATTCTCTGCTGTACATTTTTTATTTTATTTTTCCCTCCCTTTCCCACCCCCCAAAGAAGATTGCAATTAGGCACAGACATATGTATGTGTCTGTATACATATGTATGTTTATATGTTTACATATATACATTTACATACACATGTGTGTAAGATCAGACTATGATTATTCCCATTTGTCATCTATTTCTCTGGAAATAGATAGCACCTTCTTTCATAAGTCTAAGTCTTTCTAAATCAATCAGCTCAATGTTAATTAGACACAGCAATATTCTAACCCAATCACATTCTGAGAGATGGTCCATGAAAGTTCTTTTTTCCATTTGTCTGCATCCCTTCTATTCTTGGCTGCATAGGTTTTATTTATACAAGAAAAAATTTAATTTAAAATAATCAAAATTATCCATTTTACACTTCAACAACGTTTTCACCTTATAATATGGTTTGAAGTCTGATACTACTGAATCTGCTTCATTTACATCTTTTTTCCCGTTTTTTTTTTTTGAAGTTCTTGACCTTTTGTTCTTCTAAATAAACTTTGTTATTATTTTTTCTGTCAGTAAGATAACTTTTAGTAAATTGATCGACATAACATTATAGAGCTATGTTAGTTTGGTAAAATTGTCATTTTTTATTTTATTGGCTTTTATTTACCCATAAACAAATATTATTGCAATTGTTTAGATCTTACTTTATTTGTATAAAAAGTGTTCCATGCTTATATTCATATAGTTTCTGTGTCTATTTTGACAAGAATGTACTAGATTTTTATTAATACTGTGTAGTTATTCTAACTGGTCTAAAACAATATTGAATAATATGCCTGACACACAATATAGCTTCCCTATTTTTCTCTTTTGATTAAATCTGTTTTAGCTTTAACTTTGTCCAAAATTATGATTACTATCCCTGCTTTTATATAATGAATTTGACTCTTGACCTTTATTTTATGTTCATGTGAATCTCTCATTTTTATAACATTTCCTGAAAGCAGCATATCTTTAAATTTAAATTTTTAATCTATCAGTTTCCATTTTATGGGTAAATTCATTCCATTCACATTCTAATTTGCTGTTACATATTTTTCTCCTTCCTATTTTTCTCGCTATTTTTCTCACCCTATTCCCATCTCTCTTCATTCCTCTGTTTTATTTTTACCTGCTACCATTCCCTCCTATTTCTTAACCTACCCATCCCTCCAAGAATCCCTGCCTTCTTCTCTCCCCCCACCTTATCCCCTTAATCTCTTAGTTCTTTCTGAATTTAGAAGGCTTTTATGCTCCTCTAGATTCATATGTTCCCTCTTTCACCCATTTCCTATGACAGTAAATTTTTAGCACTACCTACCCCCCCCACTAGCTTCTTTTGTATCTACTTTTCCTTTTTTGCCTCATTTGTATGAGATGATTGTTCCTTTTTATCTCTTTCTCTGCCCAGTTATGAATATAGATATAGACAGATAGGTATAGAATCACCCCATTGTACTCATTTTAGTCCAAGCCTTTCTTTCAAATTACCCAAATAAAAGTGACAGTCTTAAAAGAATTGATATATAAGAAGTAATTATTTGACTGAATTGTTGATGAATTAATATATAAGAAGTAAGTCATCTGATCATATCAAATCCCTTATAAGTGGTTTTAAATGTTTACTTTATATTTCTCCTCAATGTTATACATTGAATTTTCCCTTAAGTTCTGCTGTTTTTGTCAGAAATGTCCCACAGTTTTTCAGTTTGTCAAATATCCTTTTTATCCCATTTAGGGTTATATTTAACTCTCCAGGGTAAGTTACCCTTGGTCATAATAACACCTCTTTTGCTCTGTGGAATATAGTACTCCAAGACCTACAGTCCTTGAAAACAGTAAGTGCTAGGTCTTCACAATATTTAAAAGATTTTTTTCCCTTGGTGTTGCCAATATTTTCTCCTTAACCTGAAATCTGGCTATGATATTCCTGTAAATTTTCTTCCTGAGATCTCGTTCAGGTGGTGATAAGTGGATTTTTTTTTTCTCTATTTCTGCTTTGCCTTCTTGTTCTAGAACAAGTTAAATTCTAATTAATACTGTATCAAAATTCCTTTTTTTTTAATCATAATTTTCAGGCAGTTAAATTGTTCATGTTACTTCTTGATCTGTCCTCTAGATTGTCCATTTTCTGATGAGTTGTTTCACATTCTCCTATTTTTTTTCATTCTTTTGATTTTATTTTATTTCTTGGTAACTTAGAATGTCATTAACTTCCCTTTGCCCAATTCTAGTTTCCAAGGAATTATTTTCTTAAGTTTTTGGTTTTCTATTCAAGTTAGTTGACTTTCTTTTTATAATTTTCTTGGATTGTTTTTGGTTTTTTTTCTAATTTTTTCTCAATCTCTTTTATTTGATATTTAAAGGTTTTTTTTATTTCTCTAAGAAATTTCTTTATATTTGGGGCATGTGATGTTTCTCATTGAAAAAAGGAACAGTCTTTTTAGCTCCATTATCTTCCTCTGAATATGAACCCTGATCTTCTCTATCTCCATATTAGGTACATATGGTACAATTTTTATTTATTTATTTTTGCTTTATTTTATTTGTAGCAGCTATTAGTGTGATCAAGTTCCAGTCTGGAGGGATGGGAAATGATTCCTTAAGCCTCAGGTCCTTCTTATTTTTATTCTCTGAATTCTGTCCCAGGGTTCAGAAACCTTGGCTAATCCTCTCCACTCCTAAGTCATGGCTAGGGCCCCCAGCCACACTATCCAGATGATGATCTTACTCTCTGTGGTCCTCATGTGGCTGCAAACTACAATTGTCCTCTCTTCCCTAAACTGAAACCAGGGACTCTGCTTACCTGCAAGTGCCCACAGACTACCCCCTGCTCCTGTAATCACACGCAGTGGTACTGTGTAGGATACAGTACAGCAGTAACTCCTTCTCCCCCACATTGGCCACCCAACCCAGGACCTGTTTGGTCAGCACAGATGTGCGTGGTGTCCCTTGACAGTGGAAGTCCTTCAATCTTCAGCTCTATTGTCTGGCCCCGATACTGTCCCTGAGATGAAAGTTTCTAAGACTGAGGTTACCTCCCAAATCCTCTTCCCCCAGGGCTTGTTGTTTGCTGAGTCTGCAGAATTGAGCTGAAAGTGTCTGCGCTTCACTCAGGCTAAACCCCTGCCCCTGGAAATCTTTCCTAAGGTCTTCTTAACTTATTTTATAAAAACAACTGCTTAGCCTGACTTTTGTTTTTTCCAATGCACTGCATTCCCTCTGGGGCAATGTTCTGGCTTTCTGTGGAGGAAATTTGGAGAGTGGAAAGTTGTCTGAGCCCCTCTACCAGCTTTCTAGAATCCTTTCCAAGATCAATTAATTAAAAGAAAATGATTAACATGGTACAAATGAGATAATCTGATTTCTAATTGAGGGAAAAAACAAAGGTTTTTTGATTTGGGAGGGAGAAAGTCAATAGGTACAATTCCCTAAAATCAGAAAGAAGAGGCTTTCCCCTCTCCTTCAAAGGCACATGATCAGTATGGAGCAAGTTTTCAAATAAATTGTATAGATATTGTATTTGACATATATACTTTAACATATTTAACATGTATTGGACTACCTGCCATCTAAGGCAGGGGGTGGAAGGAAGCAGGGGAAAAGTTGGAACAGAAGGTTTGACAAGGGTCAATGTTGAAAAATTCCCCATGCATATGTTTTGTTAAAAAAAAAAAAACACTATTAAAAATAAATTTTATAGGTTGCTTGAGATGTGTAATTTCTGGTCAGCATAACTCAGATCCCTAGTTAAGGGTCTCTAAACTATGGGTAAAGATAGTCCAGCTTCCCAGCCATGCAGGTCTAGGTTCAAACAATGCAATAAAATTATACTAAAGATAAAGTAACAAATTTCCATTATTGAATAAAATTTTATCACAAGGCAGAGATTGGACTAGATTCCTAATTGCATAGAAAAGAAATCAAGCTAGATTCAGAATTGAGTCATTCAATGGTGTCAGCGTGGTTGGCTCAGTTCCTCCTTTTGACTGATGAGGGAGGGGCCAGCCCACTCCCTCTATGGATAACTTATCTATAAACCAATATATCAGTTTTTTTCATAGATTCATTATCCAAATTATGCAAGTCAGGCTGCAATCAAATGAACTAATCAGAGGGCTCATTTTGAGAGGGGAGATTCACACATCACCAAGGTAACCAAGAAAGCTTAGCAAATACAGTATAAACACCATGAAACAAAAGGTCAAAGCTAAATGACAGCAAATCTCCTTGTATCCTAGTAACCCACTCCCGACGTTCATTAATCAGGACATTTTGAGTCCTGGCTGTCTCGTAGACTCATCTGGTCCCGGAAAAGGTGTCCATTTGGACAGTCTGGAATAAGTTTTATTTTCAAGACAGTTCTGAAAGGAACTCTGCTTCTCTGCTTCCAAATCACTTGTAGAGATTCCTGGATAATTCTGATCAAAGTTGCCGATGATCAAAACAATGCAATTTTGGACAAGTATGTAAATTGCTTTCCAATAACTAATTCAGGTAGTGAAAATCAGGTCAAGCCTTATGGTTCTGAACCTATTAAGAATAGAATTATAAGAAAAATATCACATTCGGAATCGATAATGCACCTGCAGTTTCAAAGACTTTCAGTTCTTAAATATTCCATGCATGCTATGGTTATTTTTAGCTACACCTCCTTTCAGACAGGCAGGATACTGGATCCTTTTTTTTTTTTAGTGGAAAAGTCACTTCTTGGGACCAATTTTGGGACTCATTTGAATTTTTATAGATTTTATCACCATTTGAGAGCTCTATTAGTCTCCCCTTCCACTCCCAAATGGGAAATTCCAGGTCAATAAGAATTTCCTTAAGGGAGTGGGATATCAGTTTTAACAGCATGCTCTTCCCCTGGTCTCATGCCAAAAAGAATATTTTATCCCAAGGGGAAATTGTTCAGTATTTTACTATCACTGAAATCCATCCTTCCCTTAAAGGGAGTTATTCTTTCCCAGTCTTCAAGGTGGGAATAAAAAGTGCCCAGTAAAAAACCTTAGGTGTGAGAAAAAATTTGTGATCAAAAGCAGGAGTCTGGTCTCTGGGGGGAAAGTCCCTCGGTGAAAGATTAATGGAGTACTCTGGGGCAAAGCTCCTTAAACTGTGTCCCATATGGAGACATGCAACTGAGTGTTAGGGCCACAATAGGACCAGCCCTGGGGTAGGAGGGAATGGTTATCCTCATTTGACTTGTCCTAACTGTTGTGTTCACTGACCAGGGAAGCAATGAAGTGAGACATTGAGTCAGAAAACCTGAACACTGGTCCTACTGCTATACTTGCTCATTGGCTGACTTAGGGCAAGATTTTTTCTGGTCCTCAGTTTTCTCATCTGTAAAATGGAGAATCATCAGCGTTGTGTCTTTCTCTCAGACTTTTGAGAAATGAGGAGTCACTCCCAGAATGAAGAGTGAGAAGTCCCCTTCTGCTGCCCCAGACCATTCTAGGGCAGTGTGCAAAACATCTGACTCGCAGCAGCAGCAGCGCATTTATCTTGGGCTGGGGCTAGATTTCAGGCAGGTAGAACAGGCCAGATCAGCAGGAGTGGGCGAGGCAGCCATTCTTCCCACCTAGCTTGGTTATCAGTAGAAAAATGTCCTGGGTCAGCAAAAATGAGTCAATTCATTAATTAAGTGAAGTTTTTGGAATCAGGGCAGTTGGGTAAAAATCCCAGCATTTGCCTTCATGTAGTGAGGGTGAGTGGTGGATAGAGCCATTCGAACCCAACTCCAACACTAACTAGCTGTGTAACCCTGGGCAAGTGAATTATTCTGAGCCTCGGCTCCCTCCTCTGTGAATGAAGGCACTGAATGGAAGGAACTCCAAGGTTTCTTCCAGCTTAGGATATAGGATCTCACAACCTTGTTATCATTCACTCAGTTTGGTCATACCTGAATCTTCATGACCCGTTTGAAGTTTTCGTTCAGATACTGGAATGGTTTGCCATTTCCTTCTCTAGTTCATTTCACAGATGAGTAAACTGAGGCAAAATGAGTGAAGTGACTTGCCCAGGATCACTCCTCTAGTAAGTGTCTGAGGCTAGTTTTCAACTCAGAAGATTGTCTTCTTGATTCCAGATCTTGCATTCTCTCCATGATCTCAGAATTACCTGTGGCCTCTTCAACAATGAGATGAACCAAATCAGTTCCAATAGAGCCGTAATGAACTGAACCAGCTACACCCAGCGAAAGAACTCTGGGAGATGACTAAGAACCATTACATCGAACTCCCAATCCCTCTATTTTTGTCCGCCTGCATTTTTGATTTCCTTCACAGGCTAATTGTATACTATTTCAGAGTCTGACTCTTTTTGTACAGCAAAATCACTGTTAGGACATGTATACATTTATTGTATTTAATTTATACTTTAACATATTTAACATGTATTGGCCAACCTGACATCTGAGGGAGGGGGTGGGAGGAAGGAGGGGAAAAATTGGAACAAAAGGTTTGGCAATTGTCAATGCTGTAAAATTAGCCATGCATATAACTTGTAAATAAAAAAATTAAAAAAAAAAAAAAAGAATTACCTGTGGGACATTGAGCAGATGATTTCTCTTTGATTCTTAATATCTTATGTACCAAAAAAAGGAGATTGGACTGGAGAACTTCCAACATGTTCTCCTCCATCTAGAGAGAGATCGAGGATCTTACTATAGGTATAAATGGAACTTCCTTCAGTTCTGATTCAAAATTTAAATTATACAAATACAAAATTTTTGACTTGCCTTGAGAGTCATCCAATGAACAAAAATCCAGGACTTTTAGTTGACCACAAGCTTCACATGAGCCAATAGTATGATCCCGAATGACTTCTGAAAGCCAGTGAACAGTATCATAAGTAGGGGCACTTTCTCTGGCTCTACCCCCGGCGCTTTAATGCCTCCCCACATTTTGTTTCTTATAATCCTTGTCATATTTCCCCACAAATACCCTACTCGGTCAATACACTAATATTACCCCAAGGTACTGGAGGTTTTCTTGGGGTCTTTTCACTTTCTTTGTATGTTATGGAAGCTCTGGGGCTGCTTAATGTTACCTATTACTCCTCCTGTGGGATCAGCCCCCCTCCTTTTCTGCTTCTTTGGATCTTGATGATAACCTATGCTATTTGTCATCCAAATCATTTTGGCAATCTAGCTGCCAAAACACTGGCTGCTAAGACAAAGCTGCACTCAGAGAAGTTCGAACCCTGGGGGCCTGTGGGAAATAACTGTACAGCTTTCCAGCCTTCTCTAGAGCACATCTCAGATCCCATTGAGAGTAATGTCTCCAGTTTACAAGACCTTAGGGTTCTAAGCTTGGAGCTGGATGTTGTCAGAGGCCATCTAGACTAAGCTCTCGTTTTCACAGATGTAAAATATAAGAGCTGACTGATGCTAGTCATTTTGATGTAGGGAGTAGATGGCCCAAAGACCACCTCCCCCACCCAACCCATAATGTTTTATTATGTCATAAGGATGTGGTCAAGTTCAGAAATTCAGAATTGGCAGAATAATGACATCACGATCTACCTTGTCCATAGCTAGAAGGCTTTGTTATAAGGCACAGAGGGATATACACACATGCTTTATAAAAGTAAATTAGAGTTAATCTTGTTTTGAGACTTCTCAAGATACTTAAGATAGCTTGGAAGGGGGACAACTAGATGGCGCAGTGGATAGAGCACCAGCCCTGAAGTCAGGAGGACCTGAGTTCGATCTGCTCTAGACACTTAATACTTCCTAGCTGTGTGACTCTGGGCAAGTCACTTAACCCCAAGTACCTCAGCAAAAAAAAAATAATAATAATAATAATAATAGTAAGAAAAAATATCTTGGAAGGTTTCAAAATTAAAGGTAACAAGGATGAATGAAACCAGAAGTTGGTAGGGAACATGGGCCTCTTGGTCCTACTTTCTCCTTCTGGTTGACAGCCTTTGATGATCTCTATCCTCCCCATAGCACATTCCCTCATTCCAATTCTGTCTTCTGGGTGCACATCTGGCTCCCTTCCATCCGACAATTCCCTTAAGGATCCCAAGGGAATTCTCAAGTGTGCCTTGATTCTTCTCACCTCCCGTTCCCACAAATGCCGAGCCTCCCATTATCCGGCTGCCTCTGTGGTCATTCTTCTTCCTCAGTGTTTTTCAAAAAGCTGTAGAGCTTAGATTTGTAGGTCAGTGCAGTGAAAACCCATTAGATTTGCTGTCAGAGACCCGGCTCTTTTCATCTGTGAAAACGAGAGCTTAGTCTAGATGGCCTCTGACAACATCCAGCTCCAAGCTTAGAACCCTAAGGTCTTGTAAACTGGAGACATTACTCTCAATGGGATCTGAGATGTGCTCTAGAGAAGGCTGGAAAGCTGTAAGGTTTTCCCCCTTAGGCACCCGGGGTTTGAACTTCTTTGAACGCAGCTGTCTGAAAACAGCAAAAAGCTCATGAAACCTTCTTCTTCCTTCCTCTTCCTTGGCTACTATTAAAACCATCTCAATTTACTAATGGCTGGATTTCTCTGAATGCCAAAGTCTGTGTCCAGCTGAACTAAATGAAGGAATTGGGGGTCCTTGGACTGAAGGGAAAACGTGAGAGTGTCTCCAATGACTGAAGGGTAGGTGCATGCAAGAGGGATTGTTCTGTTTGGCCCAAGAGGACAGAACACCCCAGAGGGCCACCCCCCAATGGGCAGAAGCTAAAGAGGGGCAGACTTGAGTTTGAGGGCAGGAGAAACTTCCTAACACTGAGCTGGAATGGGACTGTCTCTGGAGACATTGGATTCTTCCTTCACAGGAAACTACTGCTAAGCTACCATCCAACTCTCAGCTTCGGTGACAGGCTCCAGGTAGACTCAGACAGACCTTGGCATCCCATCTGCCTCTATATCTTATCTTTAATCACTGTGGCAAAGTTCACTTGTCTGTGACCCGATGAGAACTTATTATCAACTATCTAAATGCATCAGCACCTGTTAAATAATCAGCAAGGAGTCAGATTTAGGCAGTGTGACAAGGGACACGACGACAACGAGCATCGCTCAGCAGCCATGTATTAGGTACCGTCCAGGTCCCAGGCACTCTGCTGGGCACTGGGGACACAGAAGTATAGGGAAAAGAGTCTCTGCCCTCAAGGAGACTGCATCTGCTGGGAACGCTGCAAGCAAAGAGATAAGTAAATATGAAATAATTCTAGGAGGCTGGGAATGGTATGCTTGGGGAAATAATGAAATCACTGAGAATATCTCAAGTTTTGAATCCTGGGTAATACTTTACAATGTTTGCTTCAGAAGAGTTTCTTTCATTGAGTAATTATCTGCTTTTTGGTGAGTTCTTGCCTGGAAGGGAAACATGAAATCATTATTAGTTTTAGATTTCCTATCACGAGGAGATTGCCTAGTGCAAGGTAAATATCACTCACTTGCCCGGGATGCCTGGGTTCAAATTCTAACTCTGTTATAATGAGCTTTGTGTCCTTGGGTAAATCATTGCCCCACCCCAAGTCACAATCGTCTCATTATCATATAGGGTCTGGGGATTGGGATTGTCTCTAAAGTCTCCTCCATCTCTGACATTATGTGCTCAACATTCTATGTCTTGGAGAGGCACGAATAGCATGCTGGCCTTGGAATGAGGAAAATGGTTATTTGAAGTCACTTTTCGTGCATATTATCCACGTGGTCATGGGTGGGTTATTTAATTTCTTCAAACCTCAGTTTCTTCAACTGTAAAATGGGATTAATAACCCACACTAACTACTTCACAGTTGCTTGTGAAGCTCAAAAAATGTACGTGAAGCATTTTTCCAATCTTAGATCACTTCAAAAGTTGGTGTAATCTCTTAATGAGGAAAAAATATGCAAGATAGAGACAGAGTAAATACAAAGTCATCTTATAGGGCAAGAAATCAATAATCCCAAAAGAGGTCTATGTAACTTAGGTTCAGATCTGCTGGATGAAAGTGACTAATATTTTATTGTATTTGTCCGATCTGAGGGAAGTCCCAAGCAAAGGTCAGCTCCCCCCACAGTACAGTAATTAATTGTAATTAAATACAATATAAGTGTACATGTCCTAACAGTTATTTTGCTGTACAAAAAGAATCAGATTCTGAAATAGTGTACAATGAGCCTGTGAAGGAAATCAAAAATGCAGGTGGGCAAAAATAGAGAGACTGGGAATTCTATGTTGTGGTTCATTAACCTGCTATTTTGTTACCCAAACATCCCCAGTGAACTGAAGTCTGCCTCAAGCACAAAGAAGCTAAATGTAGCTAAAGATAGTTACAAATTAAAATGAGGTAGGAAGGCCTATCCTCTGCCAAATGATTTTCCTAACTGGGGGCTCAGAGCTATTGTGACTATGTATATAACTGCTTGTCTAAATAAAGTCCCATGTATACAGATATTGTATTTAACTTATACTTTAACATATTTAACATGTATTGGTCACCCTGCCATCTGGGGGAAGGGATGGAGGAAAGGAGGGGAAAAGTTGGAACAGAAGGTTTGCAGTTGTCAATACTGAAAAATTACCCATGCATATAACTTGTAAATAAAAAGTTAGAATTAAAAATAAATAAAATGAAGTCCCTAGAATCAAAGAGTAGGCAAGCACATGGACATTAAGGACCATTCCATTGCTCATTCCTTTAGTCTTAAAATGGGCTAATTATCATTATAGGGCGTTGAATTACTGATTACTAGTGACAAACAAAATTGTGGGATCATATGGTCATGGAGCTGGAGCTAAAGCACATGTGATTCAATCTCTTCATTTCATTGATGAAAAAAAAAACTGAGTTTTGGATGGAGTTGACTTCCCCATTGTCACACAGGCAGGATTCGCACCAGGTCCTCTGGCTCCCCAGCAAGTACACCCCCTTCTCTTTCTCCCCATCATATTCCTTGGCTTCCTGACCACACGGATGTTCCAAGGATTGGACCCTTGAGGATTTGGGTCCCCATGAAAGCAGTTCAGAAAGAGGCACAACTGGGTTATTCAGTTGGCAAGAACAAGTACTCTGGCAAGGCTTCTGATCATTCCAGTTTCAGGCTGGCCCCTTCCAGAGCAGCATTCCAGAGGCAGGGCTAGCATGTCAGCACACCTGCTCCTGGCCCGGGCTTGTCGACAAGATGTCCTCCCAGATTGTTGTAAGATAAATGCACCCCGAATGGGAGATGCTTCAAGGAGCTGTCTCTCCTGTTTGGTATTGACTACCGAAAGCACACACACACACACACATATACACAATCACACACACACAATCACATACACACTCACACACACAACCACACACATTCACACATACACACACATACAATCACACACAATCACATACACACTCACACACACAATCACACACATTCATACACACACACTCACACACACACTCACACACACACTCACACATACACACACACCATCTATAATTTAGTCCATGATCTTTGAAAGTTATTCCACAAAAGCATTTCCCAGGGACTAATTGTGGAGAGGTGGCCCAGAGATTACCCAGAATGCTCTTCAGAGGATCAACACTCGACCCTGTCCCCTACTTTCCAGCTTGCTAGTCCCAACATGGTACTGGCAGAGAGGCCTGATAAGGCATTGAAAGTGGTCTCTATATAGTATCAGCATTTTGTCTTCCCTCTTCAAATTTAAGCTCCCGGAAGGCAGGAGCTCTTTTTGCCTTTCTGGGTATTTTAATCACTTAGAATGGCTGTGTATAGTAGGAACTTAATAAATGCTCATTGATTGATTTATTGATTGGATTAATTTTACCTGTCTTGATCAGTTCATGGAGCATTTATTAAGAATCTACAATGTATCAAAGGTCTGCTGGGTAGTGTAGTGGATGCAGTGCCAGGTTTTGAGTCAGGAAGACTCATCTTCTTGAGTTCAACTATGATCTCAGACACTGACTAGTTGTGTGACCCTGGACAAGGGCTTCGAAGAGGTGGAAGGGAAGAGGGAAAGCATTCTCAGTATGGGGGTGAATCTCAGGGTTAGAAGCTGCCTCCATGGATAGCATCTTACTGTGACTGAGCCCCTCAGGAACCTGGCTGCTCTGAGTGACTCATTCAGGATCATGTAAGGAACGTGTGTCAGTGGTCAGATTGCAGTCTCGGTGTCTTGCCGGAGATTGGAAACCTAGCCCGTCTGGTAGAGGACTACTCCAGGAGCATTCCATTAAATGTACTCAGGTGTAAAGGACTCTGGGCCGAGAGAATTCTCCCGCTGCCCACTGCCTCGGATGGTTCGGATGCTTGAAATCGTCAGCATCCCAACGGGCTGACCTAGTTATCCCAGGCTCCCTAATGATCAAGTAGCCTCCAGCTGATTCTTCTGACACAGGTCAGCCAGTTCAGCTGTCCCATTTTTCAGCGAGGTAAACTGAGGCCCCAAGATGAGGGATGACTTGACCAACATCTGGCATATGGGTAGATCAAAGACAAGGTTCGAACATGGATTCCCTGTCCCTAGACTCTCCAGGAGTCCATGAAAGGTCACAGAAGATCAGAATGTAAACAGCTGGTCAATAAACATTAATTAAGCATTTACAGTGTGACTGTGCTAATAGTGAGGGCTGCAAAGAAAGGAAAAACAACAATGACTAGTGGCTGATGGGAGATGATGGTGGAATTAAGCTGAACCATAGACTGAGGGAGAAGGCATCAACAGCTGGGGTGGGGGCAGGAAAAATCTGCCTGTAGAGGGTGAGGTGTGAGCTGAGCATTTTTCCTTCGGCAAGCTATGTGGTCTAGTGAGGTGTTGGACTTCATCAGCAAGACCTGAGTTTGAATCCTATCCTCAGACACATGATAAACAGCCCAGAGTCTTAGTTTCCAAATCTGTGAAATGGGAATTAGAATAGTGCTGACTCTTCCGAACTGTTGTGAGGCTGAAATGAGAGTATAAGAATATAGAAAAAGCTGTAAGGGACTTCAGGGGTCATTTAATCCAATCCCCTTAGTCATACCTGGGGAAACTGAGACCAAACTCAAGTGATTCATTCAAAACCACAAAGATCAGAGGTCTTGGAACTCCCACTTAGAGTTGTACACCCCCCTTCTCCTGCCTAAGCTGCTCAAAGTGTGCTGCAGAACCTTAAGGTGTCCTACAATATCAGTGTCAATCTGTTGTCCCTCATGAGCCCTGGATTTCCAGAAGGGACAATAAGATAGGGGAGGTTAGTGTGAGGGAACCAGCTCTGCCCAGAAGGAGAGGGGAGGGCCAGGCACCGGCTTTATGGGTTGGGTACCAAACCAGGACTCCAGGTGACATCAAAGCTGCTCTCTCCGCCCACCCACTGATGGCTTGGGGACTGCGGGGGAGACAGCCAAGCCTGACCTAGAAAAGCCTCTGACTCACTCTGCTTCTCACTCCCTTCAGCTCGGTTTCTCCTGACGCGAGCAGCACCGGCACGAGTTTTGTCTCCAAGATCTGGCTCTGGAAGCCTGCTGAGCTGCCATCTCTCCCCAAGAAGAATCAGTTGGTGCTTTAGGAAAAGATCTCTCTTTAAAGACAAGAGTGGGGTCAGATGCTGCGCTAGCCTGGAGCTCTGCGCTGGACAGTGGATGACTTGGCTCTCTGGGACTAAGATGTGGAGGCTTATTGCCGTGGCCTGGCTGCTCCAAGGCCATGCAGATGCCAGGCTCATCGGGCCCAAGGCCGTGGACCCCGAGGCTTTCATGAACATCGTGAGTTGGACTTGTCCATGATAATCGGGGTGGAGTGAGGGATCTGGGGGCCTTTCTATGTATCTCTGTCTTCTTTGATGTTTGTGAATGAGTGTGTGTGTGCGTGTATGTGTGTGTGTGTGTGTGTGTGTGTGTGCGTGAGAGAGAGAGAAGAAGAAGAAGAAGAAGAAGAAGAAGAAGAAGAAGAAGAAGAAAGAAGAAAGAAGAAGAAGAAATAACAAGGAAAAGAACAAGAACAAGAAGAAAGAAGAAGAAGAAAAAGAAAGAAGAAAAACAAGAAGAAGAAGAAGAAGAAGAAGAAGAAGGAAGAAGAAGAAGAGAAAGAAGAAGAACAAGAAGAAGAAGAAAAAGAAGAAGAAGAAAAAGAAGAAGAAGAACAAGAACAAGAACAAGAACAAGAACAAGAAGAACAAGAACAAGAACAAGAACAAGAACAAGAAAAGAAAGGGGTCCTTCCTGACTCTTCTCAACAATAAGCTACTCAGGTCAGTTCCAATGGTCTTGTGATGGAGAGCACCATCTGCACAGAGAGAGAGCTGTGAGGGTTGAGTATGGATCACAACATAGTATTTTTGCTTGCATTTTGTTTTCTTTCTCATTTTTTCCCTTTCGGATCTAATTTTTCTTGTGCAACATGATAATTGTGAAAAAATTTATATATAGAAAAATCACACATATATTGGAGTAGTTGCTATCTAGGAGAGGGGGTGGGGGAAGAGGGGGGAAATTTGGAACATAAGGTTTTGCAAGGGTCAATATTAAAAAATTATCTATGCATATGTTATGAAAATAAAAGGCTTTAATTAAAAAAAAAAAAAAAGAAAGGCAACCTTGTTCATATAAAGACATTTTCCAAGGGCACCAGGCCTTTTAAAAGTTTTTAACTATTTCCCTCATCATGTTTCACTCAGTCCTCTGCCTTCCTGCTTGGTCAGTGCTCTCCAGTCTCACTAGAAATCAGATGTGGGTTGGGATACTGGCTATCTCTGCAACCCTGGGCAGGCGACATGTCTTCTCCAAGCCCTTGTTCCCCTCTTTCAAAACCTGTTAGACTAGAGGATCCCCAAGGTCCCTCCTGCTCCAGGATCCTCCACTTCAGCTAATCTTTTAGGCACGTTTGCTATTTCCAGGTCCACATGGGCTAAGCCCAGGCAGGTGATGCTTATTTCATAACCAGAGTTACTCTAGAATGGTCCAACAGGAAGATACTGGTTTTGTGGACACAGCCCTGGGGCTAAAGCCCTGACTGTTAATCAACACTGCTTTGACTTGTTATTGAGTGACTCTCTGAGTATTATTGTGAGCTCCTTGAGAGCAGGGAGCAGAATGGTTCCCCCCCCCCTTTTTTTTTGTTCCCAGCAAATAGCAAAGTGCTTGGCAAATGTTGCTATTCAGTCTTTTTAGTCATATATTATTCTTTTTAATTTTATTACTTTTTATTACAGCTTTTTATTTTCAAAACATATGCACGGATAATTTTTTAATATTGACCCTTGCAAAACCTTGTGTGCCAAATTTTTCCCTTCCTTCCCCACCCCCTCCCCTAGATGGCAGGTAGTCCAATATATGTTAAACATTTTTTAAATGTCATATCTTATTCTTCATGACCCCACTTGGAGATACGGGAGGGGTTGGTCATTTTCTTCACCAGCTCATTTTAAGGTGAGGAAAGTGAGGCAAACAGGGTAAAGTGACTTAACCCACAGTTAGGAAGTCACACAGCTAACATGTGTCCGAGGCCAGATTTGAACTTTGGATAATGAGTCTTCCTGCCTCCAGGCCCAGCACTGTATCCACTATGTCAACTAATTGCCTTGGCAAATAACAATAATAAACACTTTTTATTCATTCCCTCTCTTTTAGTGGATAAAGCTCTGGACATGGAGGCAAAAAGACCTCAGTTCAGATCCAATGTGTGTGTGTGTGTGTGTGTGTGTGTGTGTGTGTGTGTGTGTCTCAGAGAGAGGAGAAGAAAAAGAAAGAGGAGGAGGAGGAGGAGAAGCAGGAAGAGAAGGAGGAAGAGGATGTGGTAAAAGAGAAGGAGGAGGAGGAGGAAGAGGAGGAGGAGCAGAAGCAGGAGGACAAGAAGGAGGAGATAGAAGAGGGGGAGGAGGAGGTGATGGAGGAGGAGGAGGAAGAGGAGGAGGAGGAGAAGAAGCAGCAGCAAACTGGGAGCAATAGTAATAATAATTTCATAGCACTCCTGTATTGCCCAGTTTATTAATGTATGCATAGTGCTCCGCAGACCTTATGGTGCCATAGAATGTAAGCTGTAATTATTAGCTGGGAAATAGAGAGCTGGCCTACGTGATCTCTACAGCTCCCTCAAGGTCTGTCCCAGGACCCGTCTTCTTCCTCCTATTTCTATAAAATTTTACGTTTAATAACCCGTGGGTGATCTGATGGTTAAGATGGTTAGAAGATTGTCTAAAAGCATTGTGCAGGTTTCTAACAGTCTGCAATCCCACAGGGAACAGATGGACAAAGAAACTCGAGTCCACATCCACCGGCTCTAACGCCAACACACTTTCCACCTGGCCGGGCTTCATCCACAATGGAGACTCGGCCCCAGTTAGAAATGCTGGTGGGGGTTGAAACAAATGCACATGCACACACACTCACACACTCACACACACACACACACACACACACACACACACACTCACACACACACCAGTGTTGGAGCTGGAATGCTACCTGCCACATACAAGCTTCCTATTTTAACTAATCACTGTTGCTATGTTGCCAACCTTGGGGTTTTTAAACACTGACAGTCTCCTAAATCTAGGACCCTTAAGACAAAGTGCAGATCACTCAACCTTAGTTACAATTCTGAAAAAAGGAAGTCAGTTTAATAGCCAGAAAGGAACACAGAGATATAGTTTAACTTTCCCATTTTGCAGAAGGGGAAACTGAGGCCCAAGAAAGGAAAAGAGTTTCCATAACATGGGCAATTCTACCTGGCAAAAGGCAGACCTGTGTCCTCTGCCTTTGAAGGGGATGGGAAATGTTATTTACAACAAGCCTGAGTGGAAAGTCCTGCTTTCTTTCCGCAGAGCGAGATCATCCAGCACCATGGCTACCCCTGGGAGGAGTATGAGGTAGCCACAGAAGATGGCTACATCCTGACGGTCAACAGGATTCCTTGGGGCAAAGACACTCATGAGGACCCAGGTAGGAGACGCCTCAGATGGTGCTGCTGGGGACGCTGGAGGGAACCCAGCTGAGTGAACCAGATGTGCTCTCAGAATTCTATAGAACCAGAGAACCAGACTCTCGATGGAGGACATCCAGTCACTGGTCACTCTTGCTAAGTAGTATCCTAGTGGAGACAGGCCTGGGTCTGGAGGCAGGAAAACCTGAATTCAAATCCAACTTCAGTGTGTCCTGGGGGGAGAGGGAGAATTCACCTAACTCCTCTCTACCTCAGTTTCCCCATCTGTATAAAAGGAGATAGCACCTACCTCCCAAAGTTGTTGTGAGGATCAAAGTATACATTTGTAAAATGTGTAGCAAAATGCCTGACACCAGCAGGTGTTGAACAAATTCTTTTTCTTTGCTTCCTCCATACTAGGCAGACACCCTTTAATCATTTTGAATATGTTTGAAAAATACACTTGTGCCCTTTATGTTGGGCTCATGATAGTTTAAAAAAAAAAAGGCAGCATTATTTTCAAGTATTTCAAGAAATTTACAATTTCTAGGGTTGGGTTTTGGGGGTTTTTAAGATTTGTCTGGCCAATCTAAGATTATAAATATCAAAGTCCCCCTTCCTACATTTGATGTCACTCCAGTGTCCAGTAGTCATATATATATTTGAAATCAAATTTCACGGGAGTAAATTTAGGTCTCAATCAAGTTCAAAGTCCCAAGTTGGGCTACAATGCCCCTGGAACAGATAAGAAAAATCAGCTGGATTCAGTTAGAAGTTGTTATTCTCTTATTATTTTTTTTTTTGGTTTGTCCCACAAAGACACAATCTTGGTTTATTTCCCTAAGATTTAAGAGGATGACCCGAATTGCCTGGCAAAGGGCACGACAGGCTAAACTTGCTGGGCTTTCAAGCCGCAAATTCTAGAGTCACTTGTCTTGTGGCCCAGCATCATTTCTCAGTTCTCTCGTGAGACTGTGAGACTCAACCCTCCCTTACGTCCTCCATTATGGTGGCCATTGGTGACGTCTGAACTTCTTTCCCTTCTAGGGCCGAGGCCCATCGTCTTACTGCAACATGGTTTGCTTGGTGATGCAAGCAACTGGATCCTGAATCTCCCCAACAACAGCCTGGGCTTCATCCTGGCGGATGCCGGATATGACGTGTGGATGGGGAACAGCCGAGGAAACACCTGGTCTTGCAAGCACAAGACCCTCTCGGTCGAGCAAGATGAGTTTTGGGCTTTCAGGTAGATGGGGATGTTGGGAATAATGGTGGAACACTGGGAATAATGGCAGAATATTGGGAGTAATGGCAGAACATTGGGAATAATGACACAACAACCTACTGTGGAAGGAGCCGGCTAGCTAGCTAAGAGTCAAGAGTCAAGAGAGTCAAGCAAAGATCGTTGACTTCTCACTCATTTGAAACATTTATATGGGTAGTCCTCCCAACCCCACATCAACTATAATGACTATTAACTTCTATTACCATCCTCTGCCCTCAAGGAGTGTGCATTCTAATGGGGTAATGGTATGCAAATAACTATACAAATTATGCATGTTCAAAATGAGAAGTCATCCCAGAGGGAAGTGAGGGAGGGGCAGTGGAGAGGGTCTCCCCAAGAAAGCGGAATTTGAAGGAGCCAGGGAAGCAGAAGATGAAGCTGAAAATGTTCTAGATATGGAGGACTCTATGGCAAGCGTCCTCGACCCAGACAAAATAAGTCATCCTAGTTCTAACCTTCAAGTGCTCTAAGAACTTGGTGAGGCTGGAAATTACAGAGAATTTATAAGACCGGGGATCATAACATAAGGTCTGTGAATTTATTTATTTTTGATATTTTGATAACATCTTTAATAGAATTGATTTCCTTTCCAACTCTATATATTTTATTTTATGCATTTAAAAATGCTGTTCAAAGATGGGGTTTCACATGCTTTTCTAGAGTAGGACTTCTTAGGCAGCTAGATGGTGCATTGGATAGAGTGCTGGTCCTGAAATCAGGAGGATCTGAGTCCAAATCTGGTCTCAGACACTTAACACTCCCTAGCTGTGTGACCCAGGCAAGTCACTTAACCCCAATTGCTTCCACACACACACACACACAAAAAAAAATTAAAATAGGACTTCTTAAACTTTGTCCACTTAGGACCCCATCTTGAATCTTAGCCATGGTGTTTCTGGCAGTGTTCATGCATGCACAGTGCAAAGTGCTCAGGTTGTGTATTCAGAACTAAGGCTACAATGAAGTTGTGCAATGCAACATGGGCAAGCACTGTCAAAACCACTTTGGATTCATTTGGGGGAGTTGCATTATGAAACCTTTTGTTGTTGCTAAATTTTCCGTTCACATTCAGTTACACAAACCGATATGTTTAAGACGCCCATGCTGCGTCTTTAATTTAATAATTTAAGAAGCTTCATTGTAAAATACCAAAGGACTTCCCGACAGCCATGTGAAAAGCTAAGAACTCCGGGTATATGGAATGTCCTCACCTGTAAACCAAGGAAATTGGTGACCCAGATCCTAGCCCCAGCCCTTATAACAGTCACTATGATGATGCTTTTAGTGAGTCTACAGAAGACTCAAAAAAATAGTCATTTCATCTCAGCACCAAAGTTTGTAGAAAATTAAATAATTCTTCATAGTAAGAATTCTGTGACTTGTCTTCAGGCTATTTCTCTCCGGATGCCTCCAAAAAGACAGGAAAGACAGGACAACAATAACAGCATCTATTTGACGCTTTAAGACAATAATGTCAAACTCCAGTAGAAATAAGAGCCACAGTAAGAGGTGCTTCCTACCTCAATGGGGTATGGTGTGTGCTGTATAAAATAGTCTCACTGACAATTCATGATGAGAAGATGAGACAAGTTGGGGTCTGGGTCAGTTCTGTAGATGTAGCCAGATGCCCGTTCACTTGAGCCATCAGTTGAGATGCTTCAGTGACTAAGAGCCAGGTCCAGTCCATGAGAACTGACCTGTTCTCCCGTCAATACGCCTGTAAATATCGCTTGTGTTTTGTTTTTAATGATGCTCTGTTCCCAATGCAGGAATGGTAATCTTTACATAAAACTTTCTTTCCCCTTGTAGTTATGATGAGATGGCTAGGTTTGACCTTCCAGCAGTGATAAACTTTATTTTGCAGAAAACGGGCCAGGAAAAAATATTTTATGTCGGCTATTCACAAGGAACCACAATGGGTACGTTGAATGGGGTGCCGGTCTGTAAGTTAATCACCTCCATAGACACGTGAACCTATCTCTTCTCCCGTCTCATCTCTCCAGCCCTTCCTTATGCTCCCCCATCCATCCTACACAACCTGTAATTCCTTAAATAAAAGAGGGAGGATGACAACTTTGTGCAATTCTGCCTCACTTTAATGCAATTCATACACAAGTCAAGGTAGCAACCAGTGATATCATCGATCCTCTTAAAAATGAAGAACGAACAAACAAACAAACAAAAAAAGAAGAAACAAAAAAAATATTCTTTAAATATAAATCTGAATTGCCATGCTCCTTACTCAGAAACAATCAGCACATCCCAGGGGCCTCTAGGTTGAAATGCAAACCTGGAATTAAAAATCCTCTGCTGTCTAGTTCCCATCTGCTTTTACTGACTTAGATCACTTTACTATAATCTTTCACACACTCTCCGTTCCAGTCAGTCTGACCTACTGAATGTTCATAAATGACCTCCTGTTCCTGGACTGTGCTCATTCCTTAAGGACCCATTGGCTTCTTTGGAAGTACAAACAGCTCAGATACGTGTTTATGTCAATATAAATCATTGGTGGTTCTCTATATTTTGTCTATACTTTTTAAAAATTATTTTGAGAAGGAGTCCATAGAATTCAGCAGACCAGAAGGGGGCCTTGCTTACCTAGACCATCACTGCCCCCATTTGACAGATCTACAAACTGAAGCTCTGTATTTTAATAAGTCTTTGGTGGCTCCCCATGGCTTATTAAATGAAGTCCAGACTCCTACATTGATTCTCGGGGGCCTTTGATGATCTGGCGCTTCTGAGGCTTTCTGTTCTGACCTCATATTCTCTTGCCAACACCTTCATTTTACCATGGACAGCGTATCTCAGAAAGGGGAATTGGCTTGCCTAAGGTCATGTCTCCATCATGGAGTAACAACAGCTGAGGCAAGATTTCCCAATCTCACCTCCCCTTTCTTCAAGCATCAGGACTGGCACAGCCTCCTGGTGGTCTGTACCCCTACCCCCCACCCCTCTGGGCTGCCCATCCCAGTTGGGGAGGATTTGATGTCGAGAGCCCAGAAGCAGTCAGCCCCCCAGGGTAGGCCCCATTCAAAGCCTCTGCAGCTTGGTCAGATTGTCAAGATACTGGCTCATCCGGCCAATGCTTCCTGGCCCTGAGTCATCTGGGTGCCAGGATGAGGCATCGAGGGTTTAGAAAACCCATTACACAGGAGCTGCCTAAAGCCACAGAAGGAGGCTGCCTGAGCTGGGGCTAAAATTTAAGCCTGAGAGCTTCACAAATCAGGAAACAAATCATTTTTATAGAAGACATAGCCCCGGGTGCCTCAAGCAGAGCCAAGTGTGGGATCCTCTTCTAATTAGCCCTTTTCCCCAAACTCAAAAGTGAGTCAAGGTTTTAATCTTCTCTAAATAGATTTGTGCCTCAGTTTCACAGCCAGAATGATGGGATCACCTGCAGGCTTTGCTCAGGTGGGCACAGGACCCTTAACCAGGGCACTGTCCCTGCAAGGGATGGTGAGCATCCAACACAGCTGTCTCAAAAAGACAGGAAATCATTAGGTCACCAATATGGAACTGGCAAAATATCCTTAGAAACCATCCAGTTCCTACATTCCCATTTTACAGATGAGCAAAGTGAGGCCCAAATTGGGAAAGGGGCCTGCCCAGGACCACATAACTGGTATTTGAGGCAAGATTCAAAGGGAGAATTTCCTCTTTCTAAGCACTGACCTCCATCTACCCTCCGCCATTCCGTGGGACTTTCTTGGAGCTTAGAAGGGACAGTTGGGTTTTGTCTTTGTTCTTTGTCGTTTTCTCTGTCTTGGTTTGTATAAAATGAAGTGGGCAAGAGATCCTGGCGAAGGTATAGGAGCCACTTGTCAAAGGTATGGGCCCTTGGCAGATTTCCATTAAGATCCTAAGCCCACCATTCCTTTTCATTAAAGGGGATTTTAGAAGCTAATAATTGGTAGGAGGCATCACACAGTGGCTGGGGAGTTGGCCTTAGAGTTGGGAAAACTTGGATTTGAGTTTCCTTTCTACCATATCCCAGCCATGGGAAAGAGACCACCTCCCATAGTTCTAGATCTTCGCAAAGTGTCTGGCACTTGATAGGTGCCTAATAAATGCTTCTTGACTGAGGGGGTAACTCTAAGATGAGAAGTTGCAAAGGAGTTTCTCTATTTGATAGGGAAAATTATTTCTTGGGAGTTCCCATAGTAACAAAAATCATGTGTCCAATAAAAAATAAAAAGATAAAAAGTTAAAAACCTGAAGAATTTAGGGCATCTAGACGGTGCAGTGGATAGAGCACCAACTCTGAAGTCAGGAGAACTTGAGTTCAAATCTGCTCTCAGACACTTAATATTTCCTCGCTCTGTGACCTTGGGCAAGTCACTTAACGCCAATTGCTTCAGCAAAAGAAAAAAAATTGTTAAATAAACTACTAAAGTATTTCCATCTGAGTCTCATTGATGATGCATCTATGATAGAAATTCTACAGATATTCTGAACCCTCTTTTACAGATGAGGAAACTGAGGCTCAGTGAAATGTGAACTCGGGTCTTCTGGACTCTTAAATAGAGTTTTTACTCTCTACCCTACACTGCCTCTCAATATCTGACAGAAGATTGGCTAAAACCTTTATTCTAATTTGTGTCCAATTCCAGCCCAGAATCCTTTGTGAAACCCACCCTTTCATCCCAGACAATTGATCAAGACAGAGAATGGAGGGGATGCAGGCTAGTTCATCACCTTGGGCCCTACCTGTGAGGGAGGGAGGGGAGAGTGGGAGCTCCCAGTGCAGACGGGCTAACCAACCTGGTGCTCCAGGGGCACTGAGCCTGAGAGGTGGGACGGGGGTGGGGGGTGGGATCCCCTCGCTCCTCCTCACTTCTCTCTTCTGCCCCCTCAGCCTTCATAGCCTTTTCCACGATGCCTGAGCTGGCCCAGAGAATCAAAATGTATTTTGCTTTAGCTCCGATCGCCTCCGTCAAGCACTCGAAAAGCCCTGGGACCAAATTCTTGCTCCTGCCAGAGATAATGATCAAGGTGAGCAATAACTCGGCCCATGGTCCTTAGCAGGGAATTCAGGCAGAAGCAGGGAGTGTCCCTCATGGGGACAAGTGTCTTCACAGCTGCTGAGACCTGCCCAACTAGAAGCAAGAGGGCGGGCGGGTCTGTCAGGCTCTCTCTTCTCCAGCCTAGCTCCCCGTCCACCAATGTCAAGCTGATGTTCTTAACACACCCAGCTAGCTCCAGCTGGGTTACTCCCCTCCTCAACAACATCAGTGACTCTTTGTGACCCCCTAGCAAAAAGCTGAAAATCCTCAGGCCTCCACAATCTCTTTCCAGGCTCGCTTTATTATTTTCCCCTTCATCTGCCCTCCATTTCCCTTAGCTGTTCTCCAGGAAGGATATCCCTTCCTTCCCTGCTAGGTCTTTCTCTGTCCCTCCCATCTAGAAGGAGTCCCTTTTTGTCTCCCTGGCTTAGTGCAGTAGCAGGCACACAGTAGGTGCTTAATAAATGTTTACTGATGGGTTGATTGACTTGTCCCAGAGCGTGTTTGGCAAGAAGGAGTTTCTTCATCAGCACAAGTTTCTCCGGCAGTTTTTCATCCACTTCTGTGGCCAGATCATTCTGGACCAGCTCTGCAGCAACATCATCCTGTCCCTGGGAGGATTCAACATCAACAATCTGAACATGGTAGGAGACTGGGCTGTCCCGATTGGTCCCCTGAAGCTCAGGTGGGAGGTCACCAAATGGAGGGGTGGGGTTTTCAATGGTAGGAGGCTGGGCTGTCCCGACTGGTTCCCTGAAGCTTAGGCAGGAGCTTAGGCAGGAGATCACCAAATTGGGGGGGGGGGAGGGTTTTACCCTCTGTGTCCCACCCAGACACGATGAGCTAATCTCCATCCCAAATCTGCATGTAAAGATCCATCCCTGATAACACACTGCAGGGGACAGTACCTCATTCGTTCAGCCAATATTGACTCCAGTGATGGGGAGTGGGATGTGGGGCCAGAGGGGGAGAGACAGAGATGGAAATATCATGAGTATTACTTCAAATGAAATAATAGCTCAGTGCCTGGTATACAGTTGGTGCTTAGTAAATGCTTAATCCCCTTTCCTCTACTAGAACTAGAAAGGTGGGCTTAGAATCAGGATGTTATTTGGTCGTTTTTCAATGATATCCAACTCCTCTCGACTCTATTGGGGTTTTCTTGACAAAGACACAAAATTGGTTTATTTCCTTCTCCAGTTCATTTTATAGATGAGGAATGGAAGTACACAGGATAAAGTGACTTGATCAAGGTCACACAGCTAATCAGTGTCTGAAGCTGGATTTGAATTCAGATTTTCTTAACTCTAGGTCTGGGGCTCTATCTACAGCACCACCTAGCTGCCCCTTGAATGGGGAAAAACTGGGCTCAAATCACAACTTTGACATTTGCTGTGTGATCTAAGCCTCCTCCTGCTGTGCTCTGTTGGAGGAAAACATTTCCTAAATAAGTGAAGATGAGTACATGTTAGGGGAGGGGGGTAGCTGGGTCTGGAGTCAAAAAAACTCAAATTCAGATTCGACCTCTAACCCCTTATGGCCAGGTATCAGTTTTCTCATCTGCAAAATGGGACAATATCATCTTCTGGCCCTACACTGCCCATGGCCAGATATCCTTTTCTCAGGGTGCACTCCCTGCCTCCCTGTAATGAGACATCAAAGGAAAAGAGGCTGAGGAAATCTTGGAGAGCTGGGGGCTCAACACCCACCAGCCTCAGGCCTCTTCCTCCTAGCTCTAGCCCCAAGCATTTCTTAAGCACTTGCTTTATGCCAAATACATATGAGAGAGGGGAGAGACAAGGATTCCTGATAAACCGTCTGCACTCAAAGAGCTTTCATTCTGTTAGAGGAAACTTAAAAAGATTTTACAGAGACAGAGAGAGAGACAGAGAGAGAGACAGAGAGAGACAGAGACAGAGACAGAGAAACAGAGACAGAGAAAGACACAGAGAGAGAATGTACACACACACAAACACACACACACACACATATATATATATATATATATATATATATACACACATACATACATACAATCACACACAAGCCATATTGATTTGGGCTGGAGTCAGGAGAGGGGAAGAATGATTAGGAAAAAATTTCCTACAAGAGGAAACTGGTACAAATTATTTAGGTCGAGCTAGATTTCATTTGCACCCTCAGAATGTAATCTAGTGTCTGGCACACAGTAGGTGCTTACTCAATTCTTGCCAATTGATCATTTGGGGAGCAAATGGGAATGGGAAAGCAGCTAAGCTCCTTTCTCCTGGTCTCCCATGCTGCTTCCTTCCTAAACCAGAGCAATCGTGACCCCCGGGGGACCAGCGAAGTCACTAAATCATAATGTCCAGGATTTGGGTCACTAAGGGGAATTATCCTTTTTTTTCCTTTTCTTTTTCTTTTTATTTAATAGCCTTTTGTTTACAGGTTATATGCATGGGTAACTTTACAGTATTAACAATTGCCAAACCTCTTGTTCCAATTTTTCACCTCTTACCCCCCACCCCCTCCCCTAGATGGCAGGATTACCAGTAGATGTTAAGTACATTAAAATATAAATTAGATACACAATAAGTATACATGACCAAACCGTTATTTTGCTGTACAAAAAGAATCAGACTCTGAATTATTGTACAATTAGCTTGTGAAGGAAATCAAAAATGCAGGTGGGAATAAATATAGGGATTGGGAATTCAATGTAATGGTTCTTAGTCATCACCCAGAGTTCTTTCTCTGGGCATAGCTGGTTCAGTTCATTACTGCTCCATTGGAAATGAAGGGGAATTATCCTTGCAGCTAGATCAGCCAAGTATCCTTCTTGAGGCTCAGAGAATCCCTGCTTGAGTCTCTTGGTCAACATGGTGGGAATTGGCCTGTGGCTCGTCCCACTGTCCTCACTCCCTGGGACCTGGAAAGATGGAGGGTGATTCTCCTATATGGTGCCTACATTTACAGAGGCTGGGAGATGGCTTTTATCCCAGTTGGGGCAGGTGAGGGGTTTCCACAACCTTTTCCGTGGCACTTTTTCCAACTGAGCCAAAATTTCTCTGACAATTTAAAAATGGCTCTTTTAATAAAGAACTCTATGAATGCCATTATTTAAATCATGAATAGTACAGCATTCAATAATTAATAGCATTGTTATTCTAGTATTCAATAATTAATAGTATTATTTAAATATGATTTTCAGTGGATCATTCTAGATAGGAAATGGATAGAAGATAGGAAATGTAATAAGAAGAGAGAGAAAGAAGAAAAAAGATCTCATCCTCACTGGCTGTGTGCCCCCGGGCTAGTGCCTTAATTCCTCAACCCTTTGGAGAGCTCTGTGGGATTTTGAATAGAAGAGGCCCCATCCGCTTGCTTGGGGAAAGGAGTTTCTCAATCTGGGAGTTGCCTCTATTGATGAAGTCATAAATCTGGTCTCTAATCCAATCCTATTTAAGGTATTTACATATTAAGGCATTAACACTCATTATCTAGTTTGTTCTTCTTACATCCCTGCCATTCCCTATGAGGACTGGGCTACGGATGTTATTCTCCCCATTTCATAGATGAGAAAGCTGAATTTCAAAGAATGAGATGCCTTGCTCCGGGTAAACCAGCCAGCTCTTGTTGGGGGTAGACTTTGATTGGAGGTCCTTCCAGATTCCAAATCTAGGGCCTTTCCCACTATGTTACACCATTAGGCAGCTGGGAGGTGCCACAATGTGCAAAGTACTTGGCTTAGGAAGACCTGAGTTCAAATCTTACCTCTGACCGTTGCTAGCTATGTGACTTTGGGCAAGAGATTTAAGATCCTTGACAAACGAGCACTGGAGGACCTCCCCATCTTCGGGGGATGGCTTCTCCATGTGGATCCTGCCCAGGGTATTCCCAATAGAGTGGCAAACCCCTCAGATCATCACATGATCAGACTTTGGAGATGTTTGACATCATGGTGGAGACAAGGAGGCTCAGAGGAAGGACTCTATACATACACACAATCTGGAGCAAATCAATCCAAAAAGCCTTCTTGAAAGGCTTGCTGTGCTGTACTAGGCACTAATGCTATAAAAACACCAATTAAGTTATCCTTATGCTCAAGCACTTGGATTCTATCAGGAGTTACCGCATTGTGGAGAGATGTGTCTAAAAGTCTAGTCATTCCAGATCTCCGGGGTCTATTCCAACAGCCTCCTGCAGCTGGCATGTCCATGCAGAATGGCTGTTGTGAATCAAAACATCCACATCTGCTCATTAAGGATCACAGATTCAGGGCACGAAGGAACCTCAAAATCCTTCCAGCTCAAATATCATATTTTCCATATGAGGAAACCAAGGCACATGGAGAATAAGGGACCGGTCCAAAGTCACACACACAGTAGCACCACATTTCAGGCTGACCCTGAATTCTCTCATCTCATTTACACAAAATCATGATCAGGGACCCAGAAATGGTCAAAGGAAGCAAGAATCAAAACATTAAGAACAAAAAGTTTTCATCATCAAAAGTCAGAGAAAGTGAAATGACAATTGTGAAATCGTTAAATTTCTTTTCCCTTAGGCTATAAAATAGAGGTTCTTTAGCCTGAGGTCCAGAAACATGTTGTTCAAAACTATTCTGACAACTGTATTTCAGTGTAATTGATTTCCTTCATAATCCTTTGCATTTATCATATGCAACATGTATGTAATATGTGAAAAGTATTATATATTTATTATACTTCGGACCATTATTCCATGAAGATTTCCTGAGACTCCAGTGCCTAAGATCCCCAGGGGTCCAGGACATACCAAAAAAAAAAAAAAGGTTAAAAAGCCCTTTGCTTTAGGGGGCCTCTTTTACTAATGATCTTCCTCATTCTTCTTTTTGTTTTCCTCTCCTTTGATCGGTTGCTTCTATTCCTTACCTGGGGAGAACCTTTTCATACACCAAGATCCTCCTAAGGAGAAAAGAGTAGCCCCAGAGATCTATGCGGCAGGGCCCCTGGCAGAGAGGATCCAGCCCAGCTCCCTGTGCTTGTAGCCAATTAGTCACTTGATGATCTAGCCTTCCTTCCTGCTTCCTTGCAGAGTCGAGCCAATGTCTATGTTGCCCATACTCCGGCTGGAACATCGGTACAGAACATACTGCACTGGAGCCAGGTAAGACTCCATTACTGCCCCAGGGCTCTGGATAGGCTCTGGTGAATGTGTAGGGGATTGAATCAAATGATGGCCTTTGGAGAGCCTGAATACTTTCGTATTTCTGTGGATGTATGTGTAGATATATGCCTATGAATATCCAAAGGAGACTGAGGACACACTCACCATCACATGGCATTACCTTCAAGTTTTGCTTACTAAATGCTTGTTGACGTGACTTAATCCGCATTAAGGGAAGCCTTGTGCTCAGGATGAGGGATGTGTCAATCCATCAGACCCTGCCCTCCGCAGATCCCATCTGGGCCATGATGACCACTTTTGGGTGCCATAGTTTTAGGACATTCTTAAGTCAGAGTATCCAAATGACAGTAGCCATATTGTGGAAAGACCTTGAATTCAGGTTGTACAACACATCGTGGGCATTTAATAAAAACTTGTTAGTTGACTAATGGGCTGATTAACCAGTGGTTGGAGCTGGGGCTTTGAGCCCAGAAAAAAAAAAGTCTCAAGAGAGATGTGGTCTCTGTCTATTTGAAAAGCAGGTACATGGGAAGAAGGTTCGACTGGTTCTGTTTGAACCCCAAATGAGGGACTCAGGAGCAGCAATGGAAGGAAGCTTTAGAGCAGTCCAAGCAGAGGGGGATGGACTATTTGGAGAGGCAGTGGGTCCCCCGATTGGAATCTTCACACAAAAACTGGCTCACCAGACAACTGGGTTCCTTTAAGCTGGAGGAGTATTTTTGACAGATGGGTCGGCTATTCAGCTTCTATGTGCAAGGAGAGTGAGCTGGACATGGTGGATATGGCCCATGAAGTGATCCGTACATTGGTCTAGAATGGGGATATTCTCTTAGTGCCCAGCCCTGGTTCCCTTTCCTTGAATACATTCGTGTGAGCTCCCTAAGAGTGCCTTGGGAGCCAGCCAGCCATCAAGTACAGCCCAGGGCAGTGTGAGGGCCTTATGGGGGAAGCAATTGTGTGTGTTTCCAGTTCCCATAGAGATGCTAACAAGTACACAATAGTTTTGTACTGGAGCTCCTTTTTGAAATTGCTTTTGCTTCTCAAGATTCATTGTTCTCAGTGGTCACTTTGGGTGGTTTCCTCAGCTCAGATTAAGATCTCATGGAGCAACAATAGCCTTTCCTTGAATTCCCTTCCAAAATCAGTGAGAGCCATCAGACCCCCTGACATCACTGCCTCTCCAGCTTGTCTTTAAGACTAAAAACATTATTTAACAACAGTAAGTTATTAGATACTCTCAATGTCCCTTTCAGCCATGAAAAAAAGTTGAAATTCCAGCAGATTGTCCATGCAGGTCCCAGCCTGGAACAGGGGGGCAGGGAGGGCTCTGGGACCAAGAGGAGCCCAGGAAGCCCATCCTTTTTGGTCCACTCTAGAATGGTGACCACTGTCAAATTGCATCTCACTACCTTCTGAAGCATAGTAGGCTTTCTTAAAAAAAAATAAGTAAATATCCACGCAGTGGATAGAGCACTAGCCCTGAAGTCAGGAGGACCTGAGTTCAAATCAAATTCAGATACTTAATACTTCGTAGCTATGTCACCCTGGGCAAGTCACTTAACTCCAATAGTCTCAGCAGAGAGAGAGAGAGAGAGAGAGAGAGAGAGAGAGAGAGAGAAAGAAGGAAGGAAGGAAGGAAGGAAGGAAGGAAGGAAGGAAGGAAGGAAGGAAGGAAGGAAGGAAGGAAGGAAAGAAAGAAAGAAAGGAAGAAAGAAAGAAAGAAAGAAAGAAAGAAAGAAAGAAAGAAAGAAAGAAAGAAAGAAAGAAAGAAAGAAAGAAAGAAAGGAAGGAAGGAAGGAAGGAAGGAAGGAAGGAAGGAAGGAAGGAAGGAAGGAAGAAAGAAAGAAAGGAAGGAAGGATTGTGACAAGGCTTCTGGGAGCTCAAGTAGTTACCATTCTACTAAACTTCACTAACAAGTGATGGAGAGAGCTCCAGTTTGCAGAGGGTTCTATGTTTGTATATTTTGTTCTGTTTTGTTTTCACTTGAGCCTCAGAAAGGAGAAACTGTGTGGCCTAGGGGATGGAGAGTCAACCTCGGGAGCAGGAAGAGCAGGATTCACGACCCATCACTGATACATACTGACTGAGTGGGCCTGGACAAGCCATTTGATGTCTCTGCGGTCCCAGACAGCTCTGTAGTTGCAGAGAAGGAGCTGACTTGCATTGCTAAAGAGAGCATCTTTACAATTCCCTAAATCAATAAAATCAAAGGTCAAGTCCCTAGTTGTTAAAGCTCTGGATGTTGGTACTGAGGATGTCATTTTGCCCAAAGACAAAGAAATCGAGGACCATAAAGGTTCCATCCAAGTCACCAAAAGTTTCTTTAACCTTATTACCTGTAGAAGCAAATATAAATGCCTGTGTTTGGAGAATGTAATGCCCTTTATGACTTTGGAGCTTCTTCCCTTTCCAGACTTAGTATATGTCACTCACCTGACCCCACTGAAGATCCGAGGCACTGGCCTCCTTGCAGTTCCTTACAACTGACATCTCATCTCCGGTCTCCATGCCTTTGCCTGGCTATCTTACATGCCTGGAATGCCCTTGCTCCTTGTCTCTGCTCCTTAGAATTGGGAGGTGTCTTTAAGATTTAGCTTAAGTACCATTACCTACAGGAAAATTTTTGATTTTATAGGCTACCTCCTCTATAAAATGGAAGCTAGTGCAGGAATATTTCAGCCCCTACTAATTAGATGGAAGAGTAACTTCATCAAGTTACTTTAATAAGATTTTGGTTTCCATTCCCTCCCCCCCCCCTTTCCAAGACAAACTTGGAAATGAATACGATTGTACAAATGTAACCTCTATCAGATTGCTTGCCATCTTGGGGAAGGAGGAAAGGAAGGAAGGGGGGAAATGGAAATCAAGATCTTATAAAAGTCAATGTTGAATATCATCTTTACATGTAACTGGAAAAAATAAAATATTTAGTGGTTAAAATAATTTTAAGAATTTAAAAAGTCAAAGAATCATAGAATCTAGGAGCTGGAGGCAACCTCGGAGGGCATCTGGCTCCATCTATAGGTGAACAAGAATTCCACCCATCACACACTGTTCTGCCTTTGTTCCCAAGATCAGGTCAGGACACTTGGGGACCATGATGAGAAGCCCTACCGTTGTTTTCATATCTTATACCCATTGTCTCTAGTTTCTTCAGTCAGTCCTCAGGTGGTGTGAGTTGGAGGCTCTTTATCATCTCACTTGAAGCCCAGAAAATCAATATCCTTCCTACATGTGGTCAGCCCAGAATGTAACAATTCGGGTGTGACTCAAGCAGGACACAGTGCAGGGGGCCCTATCACCATTCGATTCTGGACCCCATGACTCTCTAGCAGGGTTAAGTTTTCTAGCTGCCATCTCACACCACAGACTTTCTTTGAGCTTGCAGTCCGCTGAATTGCTCAGATCCTTTTGATCATCATGCTTCCTCCATCTTGCCTTTGGGAACTTGCCATTTTTTGAACTAAAGAATAGAGTTTAGATTTTCCCCAGTAGATTTCACCTAATTAAATTCAGCCTGTCAAATTCTTTATCCATCCTGTGGCTCACTGTGTTGTCTAGCTTTCACAGCTTAGCATCATCTGTAGATCTGAGAAAGAGTTGTTAGAAAAAGTGTAGTACAAGACCAATGCCAGATCCTTGAGACACTCCACTGGAGACCACTCTACAAGCTGATAGCAAATCATCAAGGGAAATGGCATTTATGATGCACCTGTTATGCCCTGGCCACTACACTGAATAAACTAACATTTCCATTCATCCACTGTTTCATCTATTCAATGTCAGGTACTGACAGAGGAACATAGCTGAAAAAACTCACGTCTCTCACCTTCAAGGAGCTTGTAACTAGGAAAGGAAATTAGATCTTGGTTTCCTTATTTGTTTTCTCTCTCGATCTATGCCTATCTTATAGGGAACAGATTGTACCCCATTTCCAATCAAGCATTTTGTGCTGATGTTACCTCCTTCTTCTTCCTCAAAGGCAATGAATTCTGGAGAGCTCCAAGGATATGATTGGGGAAGTGAAACCAAAAATCTAGAGAAATGCAATCAGGTAAGAAAAAAATACCACTTCCTGAAAGGATGTCAGTCATCTTTGGAAAGTTATCCAATTGCAAGATCTTAAAGAGAGGAATGGAGCCCGAAGGAGTAGGGATACTTTGTGTTTGACTCTAGTGGAACCAGCTCAGATAGATCCATTCATCTGGGCTAACCGGTCTCTGTACCCCATCACCAAGATAGACGAGAAGGCTTTGCTGCACTTGGAGGAGGCAATAAAAAGTAGTATCTGAGGTCAGGCTCTTCCACTGTCCAAACTGGAGGGAACATTGGAGTCTACTGAATCCAACCCCATCTTTTACAGAGGAAGAAAATAAGGAACAGACAATTAGAATAATCAGGACTGAAGTGAAGTTCCATCCTGGTTCCAGATTCAGGGTTCTACTCTTCCACACTACCCATTTTGAATGAATCTCTCCTGTTCATTTTGCTTTATTTAAATGGGGGGAAAGTCATCCCATAACTTGAATACAAGTAAGAAATTCCAGGTAATTGAAGAATCTGACTAATTGAATTCCTACCAATTAATTTGTTAGTCAATCAACTAACATTTATTAAGCTCCAATCAAACACCAGCTAAGCATTTGGGATAAAAAAAAAAAGCAAAACAACAACAACAACAATAGTGCCTGCTCTCAAAAGAGCTCATTCTATAGCTTTAGTTATAATGATTTCTGGAGAAAGCTGATGAGATAGAAAAATGGGAGAAGGAAAAAAAATTGATGTCTCATGAGTTCAAAAATATTTTTTAAAGAAAGAAGAATCCATACCCAAAATTATTTTTCATGTAATTTTTTTTTGTTACGGGTGGATAATTTATGGTCATTTACAAAGAAGTGTGTGATGGGAATGAACAGAATAAAGCATGGGGTAAATGGAGAATTATAGAGGAGCTTTGGTGTAAATGATGTTGTCAGAGGAACAGTTGATTTGGGAAACTCTGAACTGATCATGGGATAACAGTTGGACAGTCTTTATGTTGATGGTTTTCCTTCAATGAAAAGAGAATGCAAAGACTAACACTAGCACCTTGGTCAGCAGCCAAGTAAATTTATGGTAAGACATGGACAAGAGTTGGATGGTACAGGTAGGTATGAATGGATTGTGACTTACATTATTGGAGGGAAATGTCTACATCGATATCGGAGTATTGGACAATAATTTTTTAAACTAATTAATAAATTTTAAATAATTTTAAATATAAATTTGCTAAGCTTTATTACTGTTCTTTGATTACTTTTATAGTTTGTAAATGTAATTTGAGAATTTTTTTTTTTTGCCTAGCCAACCCCTATGAGGTACCAGATTAAAGACATGACTGTCCCAATAGCAATGTGGTCTGGAGGCCAGGACTGGCTTGCGGATCCTGATGATGTCAGCATCTTGCTCCCTCAAATGACCAATCTTGTCTACCATAAGAACATCCCAGAATGGGCTCACGCAGACTTCATCTGGGGACTGGATGCACCCCAGCAGTTGTACAAGGAGATCATCGAGATGATGAAGCAGAAAGAAATGAGCCTTTCCCTGGAAAATTCTGGGACGACCCCGATGATGATGCTCTGACCTGGGGAAGCCCAGGTCCATGGGAAACTACGGATGGGAATGGTGGGGGGAGGGAGCTATAAGAAAAGAGAGGAAAGAGGACTTAGTCTATCTACTTTCCTTGATGATTTTCTCAATTTGATACTCGAACTGACATGAGCATGGTTCTGGTGATAATAAAATTATGATTCGGCTTGGGGGGAAAATATAGCAATCCTTGAACTTTGTTATATTCACATGCCTGAAAAATGTGGATGTTCAAAGTAGCCTGAGGGAAGAATCAAACAAAACAACAAGTAGATCATGTGTGAGGAAGGCTGTGTTGTTGCCTCAATTATCCTGATGTTTTAGGGTGAAAGTGTCTGGGGGGCCTGAACCAAGGGCAGATAGGAACTGTTTAAAAAATCTGTCTCTCTAGAAAAATGATCATTCTTACTAAATCTATTCATTGAAAAGATCAGATCAAGAGAAGCAAGTTCAGAGGTCATCTCCTCAGGGAATACTTAGGCTTCTGACCTCAAGAGGCCTCAGAGATCAACCCATACCTGAACGAGCCCCATATCACACCCAACCCAATGGCCATCTACCTCAAGGCAGAGAATTCTCAGAATCCTGAGGCAGCCTGTTCCATTCTGGGATAGCTCTGGATGTCTGGTGGATTTGGTATCTATGCCAACTTTGGGCAAAAAGGGCAGTTGGGGGCACAGAGAGCTGGACTTGGCATCAGGATGCTTCATTGTCCTAAGTTCAAATCTGGCCTCAGACATTTACCAGCTGTATGACCCTAGAAAAGTCCTTCACCCTATTTGTCTCAGTTTCCTCTTGTATAAAATCATAGGGTATAAAATAGGGTCATAAAGGGTCAGACATGACTGAAAAAACAAAACAAAACACTGAACAACAGTCCAAATTTGTCTTTGCTGCTATTCCTCCCTACTGTTCCTATCCTGGTCTACTGGGGCCATCCAGAACAGGCTGTTACAATCTCCTCATTTTATAGATGAAGAAACTGAGACCCAGGGATAATGTGATTTGGCTCAAGACCCAAATATGGCTTCCCTGACTCCATCTTTTCTGTTCTTACTTTGCAATGAGGCTTAAGCTCTCAAGGATGATTGTTAATACAATAAGCAAAGCAGATTAATCATTGGAGATAGAAGCAACCTCTGAAAATGGAACTGACAGTAATGATAATCATGCTTTAAAAAAGTAAAGTCAATTTTTGATTTGCAACTAGATTGTAAAGCTCTGAATACAAGGGTCTCCTGCCGCAGATATTTAACAGATATTTGTTTATCTAACCCACAGAGAGGTCATATGGTATAGGACAGAAGTTGTTGGATACCTCAAGTTTAAACTCCATATCGATGCTAGTTGTCTGGGGTTTCTGGAAATTAGACAGCTCCCTAAGATTGTCTCCTGAAGTTAAAGACCGGTCACGATCTGTGTCAGCAAAGACTATACAGTAACTTCCACATGAACAAAGCGAAGAATGGAAGCCAATGGTCAAACCTCTCTCCTCTCTGGTCAAGTTTGGCACCGTTATCCAGAAATTTCAAGTGTATGTGTGTGAGAGAGAGAGAGAGAGAGAGAGAGAGAGAGATACAGAGACAAAGAGACAGAGAGATGGGGAAGGGGCAGAAGAGAGAGATATGGTTGACATTATTCAGGTTAAATATATCATTTCTTTATGTGGAACCATCTGAAGAGGTGAAATTACAAAGATATATTAAAACATGGAAGATAAAAACCTTATAATTTTCTGAGATTTTGTTCAAGGCGTAGAGACACAGGAAGTACATTGGTAAGAGCCCTTGCTCTGAAGTCAGAGGATCTAGATTCAAATTCCACCTCCCCTAGCTGCCTATGTACACCAGACATATACTAAGAATTGGACATACAAAGAAAGACTAACAATAATAATTGACTCTGCCTTTGAGGAATGTCAATAGGAACAAAGGGACCATTCAGACAGTATCCAGGGGAAACGAGAAAGGGAAAAGACTTCAGCTGTAAAGATCTGGAAAGGACAGAGGGAGAAAGTGACCTAAGTAAAATCCTGAAGGAAGAGAGTGATGAGAAAGGAGGTGGAACCAGGAATCCGGGATGGCCCTGAGCCAATGCCCATGTGCCAGGAACATCAGGACACAAACAGGAAGATGCCAGACAGCCTCGTTTGGTTGAAATCTAAAGTGCAAAAGGAGGGGGAACATGAAATCAACCTGATTGGGGATGATAAAGCAACTGGTGGAGTGCCTTCCACAACACTAAAAACTTCCTATTTATCCAAGTACAATCAGGAGTCAACAGATAGTTTGAGTAGGAAAGAAGGTCAGACCTGGAGACCACTTTTGACAGTTGCCTCACTCTCCCTTCCAGCCACACTGGACTTCTCACTCTTAGCTACGCTGATCCTGTCAATTCTCCCCTTTGTACAGGCTCCTCCACCTCCTAGCACCCCTCGTTTCCTTGGCAGCTTCCATGTATCTCCCACAGGACACTTTCCCTATAGCTTTAATAATCACTACTCTCTCCCTAATTGTCAGGTATATACTTGTCTGTCTTATCTACCTCAGCCCGCCCCAATAGAATTCAAACTCCTTGGATCAGGGACAGATTTTCTTGTTTTTTTTAGCCTTGGTAATTGAGCAGGAACTTCAGATATTATAGTGCTTGGATTGGAGTCAAGGAAAGCCATTACAAGGACACTGGTACTAGGGAGAGGTGATGGAGGCCAGCCCCAGGATGGTAGCTCCAAGCACAGGGCTGGGAAGAGCATAGTAGAGGGAGAATGGTTAGAACTTGGCAGCCGCCTGAATGGGGGGTGGTGTGAAAGGAGCACAGGTGGTTCCTGGAAAGCTGGGAGAGTCTGGAGATGGTGGGTTTTGCTCCAGTTCCACCATAAAAAAATAAGAACCCAGTGGCTTCTTGTGAACATGGAGCCCAACAGTGGAGTTAGTTTGTGACAGATCATTGTGAGCGGGTCAAAATCAGTCAGCCACTTGTTTCACACATCTCAATTTATTTCATTAAAAAATGCTGTCCAGCATTTACACTCAGAACTTCCAAGATGACAAAGTAATAAATTAAGTGAACTGTGGGAATCTGGGAATCTGGGAACCGCACATCAATCGGCTAAGAGGAGGATGCGTCTCTGTGACTCCCACAGAAGTCCTCCAGGGACTGCCAGTTGCCATGGCAACATCATCATCTAACAAAGAACTAGCAGTTAGAGCTGGAAGAGGCCTGTGAGAACTTCTTGTCCTATCCTCTCTTTTATTTTTTATTTTTTGCTGATGCCATTGGGGTCAAATGACTTGCCCAGGGTCAAACAGCTAGGAAGTGTTAAGTGTCTGAGGCCAAATTTGAACTCAGGTCCTCCTAACTTCAGAGCTGGTACCCTATCCACTGCACCACCTACCTGCAGAAGGAAACTGAGGTACATAAAAGGGAAGTGACGTGGCTAAGGTTGCCCAGTTTGCAAGTGATTAAGCTCAGAATCAAAACCAGGGCTTCTGATGCCAAATCAAACGCTCCTTTTTTTTTTAAATATCAACTACTACTCAACAGAAATAGTAGTAGGCATTTATATAGAGAAGTTTTTCCAAGGGCTTTACATATATTAACTTTGAATCCTCACAACAGCCATGAGAGGTAATTGCTATGATTATCCCCATTTTATAGATGAGAAACTGCTCCACTAATCAGTGTTAATGCAAGGGTAGCCACACTGATGTAATCAGGGAAGAATCTCGGACTCAGGGTCAGAGGATCACAAACTTCTATCAGTAAGGGTATCCATCCCTCTCAGTTTATAAAGGAAATTGAGTCCCAAGGGAAAGGAAGTTGCTCAAAGTCACACAGATTTTACAAGGCCCAAAGTTCTAGCCTAGGTTCTCGCTCTCCCAATCTAGCATTTCCCTCCTGGCTCAGACACTTCCAGCTAGGCATCTTTGGGCAAGTGACAGTTCCCAATTTGCTCATCTATATTCCTTATAGCAGCTTCTCTGACCCCCAACAGAAAGTACTTTGTAACCTTTGATAGATAGAAAACTGTGTCCTGAGATCATTAACATGCCCCCTTTTCCTTCCTTTGACAAATAAACTCAAGGCCCATCTGGAACTTCAGCCAAGAATGGAGATCTGATTAACAACTAGGGCCAAGGGCATGATGGGTAATCGGGATGCTGGCTTCTCAGGGATCCCCTCTGACTCATGTCATGGACTGATGAGCGTTTGTTTGTTCCTAGAGGTTGAGCAGACCATCCGTGATTCTTCTGGCCTAGTCTGAGGCTGCAGCTGGAGTAAGAGCAGAAACTATAAATTTGTGTACCTGGAGCAACCACCAGGAATGTGCTGGACAAGAATCTCTTAAATGGAAAAAGGACAAAAGACACTCCCCTCATCCTATGGTGTAAGACAAGAAGCCAGAAATCTTAAGACACTAGCATCAGGCCAGTGCTGGAGAGGCTATACAAGGGAGAGTAATGGAGAGCATTTAATGGGGCAAACTAGGGGAGAAACTCACCCTGGTTTCCCATAGAGGTAGCTTCTTATTTTAGCTACTTATTCTTGCCAATCAGGCACCAAGCTCTGTTTTTTCCATGTGCTGGGGAGCTGGAAATGCATATGGCACCTTTACAATTCAGTGTCCTCTAAATTAAATACAGTTAAAGCTAAGGTCCAGTTGCCCCAGCCTAGTTACAGCTCTGGCTGGTGTACCTTTGTGGCAGTTTGACACTACACTGTGCTCGCCCTTCTCATAACTTGGTTGACTGTTACTGGGTCTAAAAGACCAGGAAAAGCTACCCCCAAGCCAGGTGGATGTCAGACAATTTTAATACTTCTCTTGTATGACATTTTTTAAAGAAAAGCTCTTAGGAAGCCATAGATTTGTAAGCTGCCCCAGCTGCCCCCGCCACAAACGACCTCTTTGGAAGACCCTCAGTCTCCTGACAGTGTTCTAGGGCTTTGAGTCACAACCTCCCACGAGCACTGATGAACCCAACCTGTGGGAAATCCAGAAGACAGAGGTAGGTGGGAATGACTACAGCACCACCACAAAGGGTGGCATGTGAAGGGGTGGCTCAAAGGGCATCACTGGGGACTTGCTGGGGCTGAATGGTCATGGAGGCAGGCAGGCAGGCAGGGGATGTACCATGAGGGAAAACAGATGCTAGTCCCTTTGTTTGGTCTGTTCCTTTTAGAACAGCTGAGTGAGTAAAACTGAGAAGCCAGCTTCATCAGGTAAAATGTGACTTGGGAAGAGTTTGACATTAGTCTTGGAAAGAGGATGGTCACAATGAATCCTTCAGGGTGAACCATCCGTATGAATAGCAAACATATTATGTTCATCATCCCTGGTGACAAAATATCCCCTTTGTACAGATGGAGAAACTGAAGCACACACACTGAGGTCTGACATCAGATGGTGGAACCAGAGATGAACACAGGGAACCAGCCAGAGTCCTTGATCTTAGTCCAGTGCTCCACAATGACGCCAGGAGAGTTAGGATGCTTTCCGTAACATGGTTTCAATCTGAGAAAACTTTAATCTCTGCACAATGTCCAAAGCACTCTCGCCGTGCTGGGAAAGGGGGAAAAGGCAAGCGTTACTTCCTCTGACTGAATCATACAGACTCATCAGCAAAGCTACGGTTACTCCTTACAACAGACATGTACTAAATACCTGCTGTGTGGAGGGATGTGTCAAGGGAGGAGGGAAGGGGCACTGTGCCAGGTCCAAGGGATATACAAAGGAAAAGTGACCCAGAAGCCTCCCTCCAGCAGTTTGCATCCTTCAGGGGATGGAGGAAAGGTATTCAGAAGACAATAAGTAACTGCCCTGTGAGCTGTCCTAGGTGCTGCCCTTGCCAATATAAATATGTCCCTCCTGGGAATTTCCAAACTACCAAGCATCAGCCCTAAGTTCTAAGAGAGCCATTGATGGTGGGACTCGTGGATAGTCTATGATGTGATCTCACCTTGTTCTTTATGGTGGGGTCTGCATGGGCATCCAGAAGCAAGGGGACGATGCTTTGGTTTTTCATTTCACACGCATAGTGAAGAGCTGTGCAGCCAACCTGAAATGGATCCAAGCCATCAGTTGGCAGCATTCATCAAATGTGCACAAGACATTTTCTTGGTAACACAAAGAGAATAATCAAAAGGCATAGTCTTTTAAATATACGCTCTCCTTAGAGCTTCCCTGAGAGATAAAGCTTGCAGACATTTTAACAGCATTTTACTGGAGAAAGAACTGAGGCTCTAGGCAGGGAAAGGGCTCATCCACTTTTTCATTTGCCAAGAAGTGTGAGGCAGGATATGAATCCAACTTTTTCCCATTTCCAGTCCAGCCACCTCTTTATCTGGTCACATGTGGCTCTTTATATGCCAGCCTCTCCCTTCTTAATCCCCCCTTTATATGAGAGGGCTCCAAGAGCTTCCAAGGGCCTGGGATCCCCGACTCAATACGTTAGGCAAGCAACAATCCTTTCTGAAGCTCTCACGCTGGGCATCGGAATCCAAAACCAGAAAACAGAGCCTCCCTACTTCCAAGGAATTTACTTTCAACCAAAAAGCCCTTGTTTTCTCTTCTGAAAACAAAGAGCAAATGCTCTAATTAATTCAACTCAATTCAATTGATCAAATGCTTAATAAATACCTATTATGTGCCAGAAGCATTCAGAACATGGTCTGTGGATATCAGAATGATTTATTACCTGTCAATATTGTTCTCTGAAGACAGGTTGGCTGGCCAGAAATCCAGAACGGCTCTTCCTATACTTGGATTGTATTAGCTTTTATGTGAAAATTCACAATTTGTTTTTGAAATGTCAGCTTATTGGTTGTAAGGATTCCAAATTCATCTTTATTCTGAATGACTAGTCTACGTTTTATACATTTGCTTTGGGTTTTAGATCACAGGATCATAGATCAAAGCTGGAAGAGACCTTAGAGGCTTTGGAATTCAATTCTTTTATTTTGAGGATACTGAGGCACAGGTAGGGAAGTGACTTGCCCAGGACTGAACAGCCAGGAGGTGTCTTGGGCATAATTTGGACTTGGATTTTCCTTGACTCCAAGTTCACCACACCATCTAATTGATTTCAGTGAGTCACCGGCCATTCGTGTATCCTTCTAATCCTCCTCCATCCACGATAAATCAGTCAGTTATTATTTATCAGGTCACATCTTAGAGGGAAGGATCTAAAGTTGGAATCCAAAGTAACAACCAAAATAAAAAACCATAAAACCCTAAGTCTAAAAGCCTTCAGGACTAAATGAACTAATAATAACTGTTCAGAGCTCTTCAGTTAGCTTTTAATTAAGTCTTCCAATGCTCTGGTCTGTTTGGGATAATTGTGGCTACCTAGTGATGGGATAAGAGGCTTCAGGCTAATATACTGCACCCAGAGCTCTATTAACTCAAAAGCCGATTGCTTCAGGCTGGATGAAAGGAAAGGAAGGTCCATTCCTCATCCCTGGACTACAAAGGAGCCCAAGTAAAACCAAGTGAAAGGTTTTTTCTTCTTTGATCTCCCCACATCTGAGTCATTCTAAGTCCTGCCTAAATGTGCCCATTGCTGTGAGTTCAGAGCTCAAGCACACCCCAAAGTGCAAGAACAGAGAGGTCTTCAATGCACGGAAGTTTGCTGGCTTCTGCTCTAACGTGCATAAGGGCTCCCTCACCTGAATTTAAAACATTACAACTTTATGGCTTGTCAGAATGACCTGGGAGTTAGCACATCCTGCTGGGTGACTCTAAATGACACTTACCTACCCACTGTCCTGGGACACCACCAAAGACTAAGCATCAGAGCAAGGGAGGATTGCCATTGGTCAAGAGTTTCCTCCTTGGGAGTTCTCCAAAATCCATAAAATCTCCAATTTAGTCCAAAGCCTTGTTTTTTACTTAAATAAAAGCAGGTGAATGATTTGGAAGTCAGAAGGTAATCTTTGTGTACAAAAATGATGCTTTTGTCAAACTAAAATACTAGACATATGAGTTCTTCCTATCTATAGCCAATCAGCTTGTGCCAGAAGACCCCTTTATTGTGGGCTTCAGGCACTAGCTAGAGGCTTCTCCATTGGAGTTGCCATAGAAGGTGTTCTTTTGGAGGGATGGGCTAGACTTCTAGCACAGCCTCTAAAGTCCCTCCTTCCTCTGGATCTTTGTGATTATGAACTACAGAGGGGCAGTTTCAGTCCTGACATCAAACAGCAGAAAGCTACCTAACAACAGGAGCTTCCCAGGGACCCGGCTGTCTTCCAGGTGCTGGTCATCCCGCCCAGAGACATCCCCAAGGGAAGGCAGGATAACCCTTGTCTGGGATGCTCCAGAGGGAGGGGCTTCCTACTCTGTCTCGATGGTTCCAAGGCACCCCCAGCTCTAAGATTCCATAACAAGGGCTCCCAGCCTTCTGGGGAAGGCTTTTGGCTATTCTCACTCTATTAAAATACTCTCATTAAATACTTGAAACAAGCTGTGTCCTCTGGGTCACTCTGGTTAGCCTCCTTTAGTTCCTGTCAATTCCTAATTGCTCCCTCGGATCATTTCAGGGGTAGTTGCCTTCCATTTGGGGAACGTACACTTACATAGTCTGTGGCATTAACATCCGCGCCGGCCCGGAGTAACATCCTGACGAGATTCTCGTTCTGTTTTGTCTTTGATATCTGAGTAACAAAGGATGAGTCAGTAGATATTAATTTAAATGTTTTCCCAGCACACAGATCTGGGAGGGGGACGCTGTGGTGTGACATTAAGACATATTTGTTTATAGAAACAATTTAAATAATAAGTTACATCTTCTCATGCACAGTGGAAAGAGCTTTGGGGATGGAGTCAAGAAGACCTGAATTCTAATTCAGCCTCAGACATTTACTAGCTTGTGTGACCTGTTTTTCTCAGTTTCCCCACCTATAAAATGGAGATAATAATGGAACTTCCCCTAGGGTTGTGAAGATCAAATGAGATTGTCTATGTAAAATGCTTAGTAATCCTTAAAATATTATAGAAATGTTCATTGTTATAGTTCCCATTCTATCTCTCACCATCCCTCCTATTTCTCTTTCCCCACTTTTTGGTTGTCATAAACACTAATCTCCATATTTAAATGGAGTTCAGATTAACCAAGCATTTTCCCCTCAAGGAGGAGTATTATTATCTCCATTATACAGATAAGAAAACTGAGGCACAGGCCCTTTGAGTAAGCTGCCCAGCATCACCCAGCTAATTGGTCCAGAGGTGGGATTCAGAGAATTCCTGATCCTGCATCTTCTAGCTACACCAGGAAGAAAAACCAGATCCGTAAAATGGAGGGAGGGGTGAATCACTCCTCAAATAGCATTGAGACATCAAGTATGTGTAGGGGACAGCGCACACCAAAGCAAATGAAAAGTCCTGGAGCTCGGACAAAGGCTCAGGGTCTTAGAAAGCTTCACTGATGGGCCAACACAAGGCCACGAGGAGCTTCATAAATGTCGTTCCATTTGAAAACAGAATCATCACCTTGTCTCCCTGGCTCACCCAACAGATGTAAGCTTGCAAATGGAATAAATAGCCATAGTAAACTGCGGGCTCTGTCCGGAACAGAGATGTGCCCATCCCCCTTTGGCCGAAGTTGTCACAACTGGCGGGGAAGTGGGGCGGGGTAAAGCATCCTGCTCGAGCTCCCACCACCAGCCCAAAGCCAGCAGGGGTCTGGAGAGCCCCCAACTCTGCCTTCTTTCTCCTCTACTCACCATCAGGAAATAGCCAATCAGAAGCACGGGCATCAAGAGAATGATGAGCAGATAGTCAAGGAAGGTGAACCTTTTCCTCACTGCATAATGGAGGCTTGTTCTCTCTTTCTAGGAATAAAATACATTTAAAGAAGAAAGTCATCTTCTTGCCATTTAGGGATACACATTTTCTTCTCATATTTTACAGTTTCTAAAGAACAGATATGGACGCTCTTCACACTATCGGAAGGTCATTGGGCAGCTTTCTGATCTCTGAGCTACGTCTGTTAGCCATTTTTGGCCTTAATTGCAAAAAAGTTTCAATCCCAGGGCCATTTCCCCCTGTTCCCAAGCAGTCGGGCCCTTCTCCAGCTTGTATCCTTAGCAAATGAAAAGCCAAAGCAGACCCCAATTAGGGAGGTAAACCTGTACTCCCCAAATGGACGCTCCTGAGGGCAACTCAAAGCCTGGGAGGCTAGTTGCAGCCCCATGCACATCCCAAGAGCAGGATGCAGAGGAAGCCATCGATCTCACTCTTTCAGCTTGGATTCAGATCTTTGTTCTGGTTCATTGACATATGACACACAAAGAGACTCAGGGGTGGGAAGCCGAGAACAGTATAAGTGTTCATGCTGTCTCCTAATGGAGTGTGCACTTGTGGAAGTGGGCTCCCAGCCTTCTGGGGAAGGCTTTTGGCTATTCTCACTCTACTAACTCTCATTAAATACTTGGAACAAGCTGTGTCCTCTGGGTCACTATGGTTAGCCTCCTTTAGTTCCTGTCAATTCCTAATTGCTCCCTCGGATCATTTCAGGGGTTGCTGCCTTCCAACAAACCACAAGTACTTGTTTGGGTCTGAGGCACTGATGTCCGCCACAGCCCCCAGGATCCTCGGGGCTCCCGTGGAAATGAACCAGAGCAGACATATGATTGAAGTCAAGAGGGCAAAATCATTGTCTCTCTCCTGGCCCACTTTCCTGGCTGTGTAATGAATAGATGGCTGGTAACCAGCCTTCAGGCTTGGCAACCCCTTAGACTTTAGCATCTGCTTTTTGGGGGAGGGGGCAAGTTTCCAAATCTCAGCCTGCTGCTCTTCTCCATCCCAGTCATCATGATCTACAACAGATCAGAAATGATCATGGCACTCATTCTGCTTTACGGCAGACCAGAAACCCATGGTGCTAGAACCGGAGGGGACTTAATCCACCTTCATTTTAGAGAAGAGGAAACGGAGGAATGGAGAAATGATCAGAATTTGCTCATGGGGAATAAAAGGAAGAGCCAGGATTGTTCCCCATGTCCCCTGACCATAAAACCAGTGTCATTTCCACTTTAGTATAGGAAGCCATGTGGTGATCACGAAAGGGCCCTGACTCTGGAGCCAGCAGGACCTGGGTTCAAATCTCACTTTTGATGCTCACTCCCTTTGCATAATTCACTTGGCCTTTGTGGGCCCCAGATCTATAAAAGGAGGAGGAGGAGAATCATAAACAAGGACTTTGGCCAGAGGACCTCGGGGGTTCCCCTTAATTCCAATGGACAATCCCTTCAGCCTAGAGGAGATGAGCCATTCATCCAGTGACCTTCATCGGGTCCGAAGTGAGACAAACTTCCTCTACCCTGCCCACTCTGCTAGACATTCTCACCTTATTTTTGGCATTCACGTTGGCATTTCTTCGTAAAAGGAACGCAACGATCTTCAGGTGTCCCCGTCGGCAAGCGCAGATCAGAGGGGTGTCCCCGTTGAAGCTGTCTTGAATGTTCACATAGCTGTTATCTTCTCTCACCCACCTCCAGACTTCAGCAAAGTCATTCTGATAAGCTGCTTGGCAGATGGGCTGAGGAAAAAGGTGGGGAAAGCACATTTTAAAGATTTTGATCCCAGTGCAGTGCCCTAGATTCCATTTGGAGCCAGAAATCCTGGGTTCAAGCCAGAGCTCTCCACTACTACATTCTGGGGCTAGAAAGAAAGGCAAAAATCACCCCTGGATTGAAGAAGTTTTCATTCTATTTAAGGAGACAATATTTAATACATATGTACATACGAGATGCCTGCAGAACAGGAGAAAGGTAGCCTTAAAGGAGAAAGCTCCAGAAAGACTTGGGAAATGCCTCTTCCAGACTGTAAACCATGAAGAAAGCCAAAGATTCAATATTTAGAGTTTGCAAACCTTGAGGCCATCCAGCCCAACCCCTTACTTTACAGATGAGGAAACTGAGGTGCCATAGGTTTTCCTACTCAACAACTTCCAAAAGAAAATGGACTTATGGGGAAAACAAAAACAACAACAAAGTTGGAAAATTTTAATATGCATTTAAGAATTGAAAGGAGGCAATGGTTTGTAAACTATTCAGAAGGTTTATGTCTGTGAATCATGAGTATTTTCTTCAAGAAAAGTCATGGAAGGCACGAGGAAAGCTGAGAACTGACTAGTATCATCTAAAGCAAATTAATACTGTACCAATGCACAGGAACTAACTTAGGAATCATTTCAGAATCAGGAGGAATTGTTTTCAGAATCAGCAGTTTGACTATATAAAAACTCATCATTGATTAGTTGGAGCAAGGGTCAAAATCAATGCCAATTTACATGGCATTAAACTATAGTAGGCAGAGAAAATGGCATCATGAGCAACTAAAAAGGAATCAACCTGACTTAGATAAGTAAGTATTTGACTATGAAAAGATGAAGAAAGGGTTCAAATAAATTGATTCTCTCTATCACCATTTTTCAAGAAGTTTAATCAGTTGCTACAGCAAGGAGGCAAAGTAAACCAAAGATCATACCAACCTTCAAAGACTCAGTCATTACAAGGAGAGAAACATGTCAATCCAAGGACAATCTAAGGTTTAGCAGATAAGGCCATTGGTAGGACAATGTGTTATACAGTATTGACTCACAAAACAACCTAAAGCTGCTGAGGTGAAGGATGCTATAGGAGTTATGATGTAAGATTCAACTAAGCCACATCATGCAAAGAACATTTAGAGACGAAACTAAAAGGAGGAAAACAATTAAATGGAAAGAGGAACAGACTGCCCAACATTTTTTGGGAGGGCTATTCTCATCATCGACAGCAATGGCACCAACCCATCTGAATTCTGATCTCCATAATTGCAGTAGGAAGAACTAAGAATGGTGTGTAAGAAGATAAATAAGGCAGAATGATGGACCCCAATACAGAATGAACCTATTTGAAAGTGCTGCAATTTCAACGTGCTCAAGGATCAACTTTTCAAGCTATCTCAGAGGCAGATTCCTTTTTCAGATCAAAAGAATGGAGGAAAAACTCATAGATGCTATCAACTAAAAGAAGGGATCAAAGAGATATTTATAATTAGCAAGTCATATGTCTGATTTTTTTATTTTTCTAAAACATATGAGAATGATGTCTGTCTAGGAGAACTGATAAAAATATGAGAAGGGTCAAAGAAGGTGTTTTTTTTAAGACAATTCACTACAGTAGGCAGTGAAATTGTGATACAAAGATTGAATGAAATACTCTTTTCACTCGTTGAGAAAGGGCAACTGAGAAGAATCCAGAGGAACATAGGGAAGTGTATATTATCTGAGATTTAAGTAGAGATGTGAAGGGGGAACTATGGGCATTGAATGTTGATATACTTTTAGACATAATCACTGTGCTCTTTGACTTCATTTAATTGCTTCTCTTTTAGAAGGGGGAATATTAGGAAATAAGTTATATAAAAATCAAAACCATCAATGAAACTTTTTAAAAAAGGGAGCAAGAGGAAAAATACAAAGGAGAGGCAGTCCAATTCAGGTTTTCTGTACTGACCAGCAATGAAACACACTTTCTGACTATCAACAAAGATGTGGGGCAAGGCAGCTGTGAGTGAAGAACTGTGTAAGGAAATTCTAGATATGGTTACTGTGTTGATTGGATTTGATTCCCTGGCTTTTTTAAGGCTCAGTAGAGGTGGGGGTCTATGAGGAATTGACTGTGATGTGAGAAACAAAGGCATCAATAATATTTTTAATAGAACACATTGGTAAGGAAACACACTCACTACTTTTTAGAGTATGAATCACCAGCCACAATTGTTTCCTGTGACTTTCTCAAAAGTAACCTTTGAACTTACTTGGTCATGTATTCTAGGAAATGGAATCCATATCCCACAGTCCTTTTTTTTCTGATGATTGTCAGACCTCATTCTTTTACTCTGGAAGTTTATTTATTTCTTTATCAGACTATCAGTGACAGTCATATAAGATCTCAAGAGGAGGTCTGCTTGTTGGGTATTATACTGGACAACTATGGCCCGTGCACTTGACTCTGGGGCCTAAAGAGATGGAAGGTGGGAAGAGCTAATGAGAACTGGAGAAGAAAAGAGGAAGATTAGGGAAGGCAATGGGGCTCATCTTTTGAATGGATGAAGGGGACAATTGACTTGGATAGGGGTGCCAGTACCCTAGGATGTTGGTCATCAATGTCCCTTCCTCATGATTATGGATAGTGTGTTTGGAGCTAGAAAGACCTTAGAAATCACCTCAAAGGAAGGTGCAAAAGAAGAGACCAAGGACCTGAAGGAGGGAAGTAGCTTGTGGAAAGCCCCCTCCCCAGCTGTTGGCGAGCCCTCTGGGGCCAAAGCCGGCACCCTTTCCTCTGCTTGCCATGGGCTCCCATGGGCTTCCTGGCCCCATGACCTCTGCCATAACTCACGAAATATAAGAAATGACTTGTCACAGTCTAAATGAGAAATGTCCGTGACTTGTTTCCCCCTTGCAAGCTCTGCTACAAAGGGGTTGGACTATCGTCTCTGTGCTCCAACTCTGACATCCGGGTGCTTGTGACAAGCCATGCAAGAATTACAGATGGCCACCAGGGAGCGCCCAGCTCTAAGAGTTGGTCCTCTGTGTGTCTGGCTCTGGAAGAGCCACCACATCAGCAAGCTGACGCTAATGAATTGGATGTGAGGGAGGGAGGGCTGTGCGAGGGCGCCTGCCTCATTTTCCCCTCCAGAGCCTGGGTCCAGGGGCCAGAGAGAGATCAAGATGACTAAAAATAGCGCTGGATGCAGTGAGAGGCTAAGATCGTCAACAGGTCTCACAGTGACTGAGGGCAATGTCCACTCAGTGGCTAAGGCTAAGTAAGAAATGAGGCAGAGAATGACCACTTTTACCTCGAGAAAAAAAGGGAAATAAAATCAATCTAGGAGGGGAACATCTGCAGGGTTCGGGCCAAAGCATAAACAATTACTATTTGCTTTCACTCTGAGGCAACTGGAGCCCAAAGACCAAGTAAGGCTTGACTGGGACGTTTTCTAGTCAGCCAGAGCCAGAGTAATTTGGTTTTAAGGCTGGGTCTTTAAGAAAGAAAACTCCAAAATGTCTTATGAGGCTTCGGCAGTCAAAAGTTACATCCCTTTGGGCAGAGCACTTGAAGAAAAAGGGGAGACAGAAAGAAGAGGGAGGGAGAGAGGAGAGAGGAGAGAGAGAGAGAGAGAGAGAGAGAGAGAGAGAGAGAGAGAGAGAGAAGCTGATCACCACCAGGGGGCAACCTAGCCCTAGAACTGGTACTTCTACATTCTAACTAGAACACCATCTGCAGGACAGATAAAGTGGTTCTTTGCTAGAGAGAGAGGGAAGGCCAGTACCAGCAATGACTTGCCCTGATCAGTCTCCAGTTTCTGACAACTAGAGGGATTTGATGTTTAAAAGGCAGCAAGTCAAGAAATCATTATAATATTAACTGTTGTTGAATTGAATTGTTGAACTGATACACTGTCTGCCATCTTCACTTGCTCTGCTCCCATTTCTTTCTTAATCTATTATAATCTAGGTTCTGCCAGATCTATTCAATGAGATCAACTCTATTCAGGGTTATCAGTGATTTCTGGCCTCTTTAACAGCTGATACAGTTGTTGGACAATCCCCTTCCTCTAGATAATCTTGTAGGAAGCAAAGAGGTGTGAGTGTTGAGTATGTGTGTGTGAAAGAATATGTGTGTGTGTGTGTGAGTGTGAGAATATGTGTGTGAGAATGTGTGTGAGTGTGAGAATGTGTATGAGTGAGTGTGTGTGTGAGAACATGTGTGTGAGTGTGTGTGTGTGAGAATAGGTGTGTGAGTGTGAGTGTGTGACTGAGTGTGTGTGTGAGAATATGTGTGTGAGTGTATGTGTGCATATGAGTGTGTGTGTGTGAGTGTGATAATGTGTATGAGTGTGTGTGAGAACGTGTGTGAGTGTGTGAGAATATGTGTGTGAATGTGAGTGTGTGACTGAGTGTGTGAGTGTGTGTGTGTGTGTGTGTGTGTGTGTGAGTATGTGTGTATTTTTACCAAGATAGATAATGGAGGGCTGTTCTTGTTTGAAATAACTCTCTGGCCTCCATTGGGATGAAAATGTTCCTATCTGTGGATGACATTGCTCAAGTTTCCCAAGCCCCAGAACACTCTATCATCTCTTGGAAGATGCTATAACCACTTGGAAAAAGTCTTCTAGTTTAATCATTCACATGGAGGGACCAAGTGGATTAAGAATATCTGTTATTCCGATTATGAAATGCATTTAAATGGAAATCTTTAGAGCCCATCGAGCAGGGTTTACATGAGGGACAGATAATACAAGTGGACAGCAGGTTAGGCTGGGACTTGAAGAGAAGGAGTTGGAGAAATTACAAACTTCCTTAACTAATAATTCCCAGAAGAACAGACTCTTTTTTTCAAGTTTGCCTCTCTTTATGTTGCTGTATGACAATAAGATGTGGAACACAATCGACTCCAAAGAATTAGCCTGAGTATCACTTTGACAGCAATGAAGAGACCCAGTGGAAGGGACACAGAACCAAGACTATACTTCAGAAAGCAAGATGTCGTCAAGGGGGGAAGAGATCATTTGTGAAGAATTTCCTTTTTCCCCTCCTTCATCTCACCTCACTCAGATGTCTTTCCCATGATCTTCTACTTCACCTCGATGCACATGAAGAGAGAGTGCTTCTCATCAGGTCAGTCCTGTAAATGCATCCTTCACCTCATTCCCTCCCTGCTTTTCAAGAAAATTGTCCTACCATTCTCAACTTATTCAACACTCTTCGATGGCTCCCTATTAGGGAAGATTAAATATAAAATCTTCCTTTGGCTTAAAGCCTTTGGCTCCTTCCTTCATTTCTCATCTTCTAAATTCCAGCCATACTGAGCTCCCAAGGTGCCAGTCCTCCCACAAGACACCCTGGCATCTGACTCCATGCTTTTTTGGGACCCTGGTCATTCCAATATCTGGAACCGATTCCTCATCGCTACCTTCTGGTACCCTTCAAGCCAGTTAAAAGCTCATCTTCAGCAAGAAGTCTTTCCTGTCCCTCTGATTGCTGGTGCCTTCTCTCTGCTGATTATTTCCAGTTAATCCTGTCTGTACCTTGTGGGTATAAGACAGACACTGTTTAAAAGACTGTGAGCTCCCTGAGGGCAGGGACCATGTTTTTTATTTTGTGTCTCCCAGAACTTAACACTGTGGTACAGAGTACATAGTAAGTGCTTAATAAAAGCTTGTTGACTGACTCTACTCAATACTCCAGGGGTTTGCCAAGAGAATATAATAATCCAGATATAGAGATACAGTAGGACATGAGAGTCCCATGCCCAAAAGCTGAGTCAAATATTGCCTCAGATATTTGAGAGCTATATGTCCACAGAGAAATAATTTCACCTCTCTGGATCTCAGTTTGCTCACCTCTAAAAGGAAAATCATAATATCTATAGTACCAACCTCCCAGCACTGGCTAAAGATCAAATATTAAACCAAGATAGAGGCAGGGCAGATGGGAGATCTTTTTAACATTGGGTGCTGTGGGTCCAGCCCTGTAGGGGAGGAGTCTTATGACTTTTGAGAAATAGTTTGAAGGAGAAGGTGGGGAGTTAGGTGGGGAAAAGGGTTAAGGAGGGAGCTGGCAGTAAGGAGAGGGAACAATGGGTAGAGCTACTTGTTGGAAAAGTCTGGCAGGGAAACATGAAAAGGAAGGAGGAAGGGAGGGAAAGAATGAGTCAAGCAAAAGTGTGTGTGTGTGTGTGTGTGTGTGTGTGTGTGTGTTCACCAAAATAATGAAGGGCTGCTCTTGTTTGAAGGCAAGAGGGCTGAGTCACTGGAGAGAGCCACGAATGGTGAGAATTCAGCAAAGTCTAAGAGGTAGTTTTAGGAAGAAGCAGAATCCAGAGGGTGAGGGGAGCAAATAAGTGTAGACCAAAAAAAGAAAAAAAGAGGAGAGAAGTTTTTTCTTCCAAATCTCTGAGGAAGTAGGAGAGAACATTCGAGGCAGAGGAAAGATTAGCTCAGCAATGGCCAGAGAGACTGTCTCCAGAGGGCAGGTGGTCTGCTGAGAACCCACTCTCCAAATCTCTATTAATGGCCAGCCCTGCCCACTGTGCCATATTCAGCCCTAGAGATGCAAAGGAAGTCTGCCCACAGAATGAGGCCTCGGTGGAAATAGGGTGGGTAATACTGGGACTTTTAGCCCAGAGAGAAGAATACTTGGAGAGAAGTGAAGTTATCTTCAAATTTCTATGAAAAAAAAACTTAGTCTTATTTTGCTTGGGACCAAAACATCTGGGAGGAATGGGGGGAAAGAGGTAGATCTGGGCCATGGTTCCCCAAAACAAGGGCTGTTCAGGCAGGGGGTAGGTTCCCCCACTTGGGTTCCAATGTCACATTTACTTAGTGACACTATTTACAAGGCCTTTACCCCCATGATCCTGCTTGGTCCTCACAGCAGTCCCATGAAGTCTTAGATTGTCCATACAAGCATTACTGTTTCTGTTTGATTAATGAAGAATCTGAGCTTGCATTGGCTAAAACACATGCCCCCTGCAAGCAGCTCCCAAGTACCTGAGATGGTTCCTTCTCGCTCCAGAACCAGACCTCTCAGCACCACACAAAAGCCAGGTTTGCTCTAAGGCAGAGACTTTTTCCTGCTGAGTCCAGAGTAGATGGACTTTTAAACTCTGAGATTCAGATTGAGGTGACTGACCATGGCATCCAAAGTGGACAAAGTCCAGTGTAGACAACCAGTGGACTGGATGAAGAGATGGGAGTCTGGGATACAGAGGTTCCAGGGCAGCACTGATAGATGCCAAAGTGTGGCATATGGGGGGCTGGTGAGAATACCAAGTTTTAGGTCTTAGAGATAGAATCTAAGGCCCAGATACGGTTATTCAGGGGCAGCTAGGAAGACTCATCTTCCTGAGTTAAATCTGGCCTCTGACACTTATGGCCTGTTTAACTCAGAGCAAGTCACTTAGCCCTGTTTGCCTCAGTTCCCTCATCTGTGAAATGAGCAGGAGAAGGAAATGGTAAACTGTTATGTGTCAGAACTCTAAACTTGAAACAAGGATTTATATACGGTGTTAAGTCAGTGGAATTGATAAATACAGTGGTTATCTAGTTTAGCATGGTGCTTAATAATTCTCTAAGTTCATTATGATTGATTTAATCTTACAACAAATGGTTTCCTAGTGATATAATGATTGGTTTATACTCAGTGTTGAGCATATAAGCTGAGACAAACTCAGCCAAGGGAAGCAGAGATAGATTAATTCCATTGTCCACCTTTGTGATGTCTGGAGGCTAAAGCAAAAATCTCTCGGAGCCAAGGAGAGCCAGATTCACTTACTCCATCTCACATCACCATAGTGGCAGGTCTGGCTTCCTGCACTTCCCACTGAAACCAAGACTTCTGAAAGGTTCTCAAGAAAGGTAGCTGTGCCCCAGGCAAAGAAACTAGATTGTAAAGAAGACAATAAAGACTTTTTGACTTTAACATCTGGCTATTCTTGTGGTGATTACTGAACTGAAACGAAGGCTGCTCCAAGACCTCCAGAAAACAACTGACAACACTACATTTTGGCGCCCAACGTGGGGCTGAGAACCTACATCTGTGACCCAGAAATCAGGGTAAGTACAAAAATAGACAAGAAGGAAGCTTTGTAAAGGACTAAACTAGTATTTCAGCTGAAATGGGATAAATATTTAGAAAGGAGCCTTCTCCACTGCAAGAAAAATGTGTAGAAAGCATGGTTAGACTGATAAAAAAAAATAAGATTTGATTGTAACTTGGATGCAGATCATTGAACTCTTTGAAATATTAAAATACACATCTCTTTGGTTCTCTAAGAAAAAATAATTGGATCCAGATGAGTAGAAATTAGTAGGCGAGCAACTATGTGAATATTACAATGATAACGGCCCTGATTCTATTCCTAAAGAAACCATCTATACATATAACTTAACACAATTGACTTTAAGGAATTATATAAGTATTAGAATAAGGAAAAAGAAGAAAGTGAAGGAGGGGGACAATCTAAGTGAAAAGGATGAAGAATTAGACAAGAAAGGAGTTAAGTACGATTCTTATGCAATTAAGGAGTGTGGTGTTTCACAGCAGGAGCCATTAGGGCATTCCCCTACCTCTGACCTCTGACCTACCCCCCTCAATTAACCCTTCATGGGTGGAGGGAGAAGGAGTAAGAGCAGGGACAGTGACACAATCAGGACCACTTATGAAGCAGCCTCTGACAAGATTACAAAAAGCATTAGTTAAAGCTAAAAACGAAGGACAGGATATATGTGATTTAATAGAAGCATTCCCTGTGATTGAAGAATTTGATTCTTCAGGTCAAGCCAGGAGAAGATGTACTTCTTTTGATCTGGAAATTATCAAAGATTTGAAAAGGGGTTGCACTCTTTATGGGGCTACATCATCTTATGTTAAGATGGTATTAGATAATTTGACTTATGAAATTTTAACTCCTAGTGATTGGAAATCTATAGCAAAGACATGTTCAGAATCTGGACAAAACTTATTGTGGCTTTCGGAGTATAGTGAATTATGAAGGATACGAGCCACCGAAATAGGCAAACCTGAGTTAATATGCAAATCACCTTTGACCAACTAGGAGGTAAAGGTCAGTATGCAGACACTTCAGTACAGATTAATTAGCCTTTGATAGCATATGAGCAAATTGCTTCTGCTGCTATAAAAGCTTGGGGCTCCCTCCAGGACAAAAAGATGGAGGGGAAACCTTGACAAAAATAGAGCAAGGTCCAAATGAACCCTTTGCTGATTCTGTGGGATGTCTGCAAACAGCCGTCACAAGAACAATTGGTGAAAATTCAGCAATAGGAATTATGATCAAATAACTTGCTAAGGAAATGCTAATGAGGTTTGTAGAAGAATTATATGGGGACTACACAAGGATGCTCCTTTAGAGGAGATCATAAGATGCTGTGCCCCAGTGGGCACAAATGCCTTTAATAGTAAGGCTATGATGCAGAATATGGGAAGATAGGGTCCCTCTTGGCAAGGGCCTTCCAGAGAGACTTGTAGGAGAACAAGACCCAAAACCCCATGTACAAAATGCAACAAGGGCTTCCACTGGGCCTCAGAATGTAGACTGACCCAGAGAAATGAGAGGCGGGGCCCACCTCCAAGACCTCAAACAAAAGACAGATGGGGTATGATGGCAGCTGAGTTTACATCCAGAGAGTCTTTAGAAGTTCAATACTCTGATATGCTCAATCAGCAGAGAAGCAATGTGATGGAAGAAAGGGATGACAATTGTGGAGAATATAGGCTTTTTAACCCAACAGAAGTGCAGTGTTCAGTGCAAGTAGCTCCAATGTAATCTCCAGGAGATATGGAGAGATCCCGAAAGTGGTGAATGGAAGGGACTAGATAGGTTAACTGCTTGAGGGAGAGGGTTTGCTTGTATTTCTACAGATGGAGAAGGAATCAGATGAGTGCCAACGAGCACTTGAAAAGAGAGAGAAAAAGAGAAAACCCCTAAACAAACAACCCCAAAATGAGAAGACCTAAAAAACATCTGACACTGAAAGATCATGGTTGATAACAAGACTGTTGCAAAACTTCAAAACCCGCATGAATCATTGGATTCCTTGAGATGAAAAATTGTTGATAAGACTGTTGCAGAATTTCAAAACCAGTAGGAATCATTGGATTCCCTGAGACATGATAAGACTGATGCAGGCCTTCAAAACTTGCAGGAATCATTTGATTCCCAGACACATGAAGTAATGAACAATAGATTGGTTTTGGACTATTTCTAGGACTTATTCACATGTATAATTCCTCATGTTGATTCATATTGTTTGTAATACCTCCCATGTTGATGGATTTTTGTATACCTGTTTCAAAGCAAGACCCTTCAGAAATCTGCTAATCTGGTTTGATTCCCCATTTTCCTTTGGTTTTCATCTCCCTTTCTAAGATGTCAGGGAAGACATGATTGCCTCCTTTTTTGGTGTTTTCATCCCTTTTGTAACAGTCATGGAAAGTGTGATCGCCTCCTTTTTAGGGTTCTCACCTCCTTGAGAAGTCAGGGATGATATGACCACCTATGTTCTAAAACAAAAGAAAGCGGGAGATATTATGGGCCAGAACTCTGAACTTGAAACAAGGATTCTTACAAGTTGTTAAGTCAGTGGAATTGATAAATACAATGGTTATCTAGTTTAGCATGGTGCTTAATAGTTCTCTAGTTCATTACATGTACTTAGTACTTAATATAGTTCCACAAGATTTGCACCTATGATAATGGAGTGTATAACAGCCAGCAGAGACTGGGTGAGATTCATTCCATCCTTGGTCAGGCTCTTGGTGGCTCTCTTGAGGGACCGAGAGGCTCAGAGACAGAGACAGAGAAGAGAAGAGGACTGGCAGTGGGAGCTCAGTTTCTTAGAGCTAAGGAAAGTGATTTATTCCATCTTCATTAGCCTTGTGGTAGCTAACCTGTCCTCCTGCACTTCTCCACTGAAATCAAGACTCCTGAAAAGCTCTCAAAGCTAGCTGGGCCCCAGGTAAGGAAACTAGATTGTGAAAGCGACAATAAAGACTTTTGGACTTTAACACCTGGCTATTCTTATGGTGATTACTGAGCTGAAACAAGGCTGCTCCAAGACCTCCAGATAACAACAGAGAACACTACAGTAAGCCTCTCCAGTCTCTGGCAAGAAAAAGCCAGATGGGGTCATGAAGAGTTGGTCAGGACTGAAACAAGTGAAGAATTGGTTATGCAATGAGCGGGATGAGGATCACTGAATGGGAGAGGTAAGACTGAGGGCCAATGAGTCATTACTATAAATGCTGATGTCAAAAGAGATTAGAGCAGGCAAAAATAGAAGCTTTTTGAGAAGATAATTACAGCCAGTTCCAGCAGGGTGGAGGGGGGAAATGCAGCCTGGTGCTGAAGTCACTGGCACAGGTAGATATGGGCTTGGGAAGTCAGAAAGGAACCAGTGGGAAGGATCCCCAGCTTGGGGAGGGGGGTGCAAAGGAGCTGAGAATAAGGAAGAGAGTAAAAGGCACAGAGAAATGGACCCAAGTCACAGTCACTCAGGCAGGAGCTGGAAGGAACCTTAGAGGACATTGAGTCTTCCCTGACAGGATTTACTGCTCCAGCAGGCTTGACAAGTGGCCAGCTGTCACTTACAGCTCTTCTCAGACCATCCCTTCCTATCTCTCCAGGCTCCTATCCACATACCCGATGGTGACCCATGATGCTTCCTTGCTGAGTCTTAAACATGATGCTTCATTTCTGGGCTTGCACAGGCTGTCCCCACCTCTGGAACTCTATGCCTCCTAGAAACTCTAGCTTCCTTTAGGACTCAAGTCAAAAGTCACTTTTTCAGGTGGTGTTACCTGGTCCTGCCCAGGTGTCCATGATTTCCCCTGGTATCAACTTGTTTATATATTTTATATATACTAGGAGAGTAAGGTGGGGAGGGGGAGGCTGGGAGGACTATTCAAAGGGCCCCAGGCCTTGGAGCTTCTGCCAACCTCAGAGATTCCTGCTGATTGCCTGCTAATTCAAGTCCACAAGCATACCCACCAGACTCTCCTTGATTCTGGCACCATAGGGTCACTGTGGATGTCCAGGAAACCCCCAATGATTGATCATTGTCTTCTTTCCTATAGTATCCAAGTCCTGTTGTATTTTCTATGATAAAGGGATCTGAGGGAAGGGTGCTGGGGTGAGGGTGGATGATGAGGTAATCATTTCCAGGTACAAGTCTCTTCTAGAGAGGCTTGGTCTTTCATTTGACTCAAATGCAAATTCTGAAGTTGCTCCTCTCCCTGTGTTGAGGAGATGCCTTCTAGGGATGTGCAGAAATTTTGTGCTTGTTTTTGCCCAGAAGACCATAAGTGAGCTCCTCATTGCAAACAGTGGAGGAAAGGAGGGATCTTCTGAATCTGACCGCAAGATCTAACATGGCCTGGGTGGTCAAAGGCTTCAGGCTGGGGAAAAGCTTATTTTCTAGAATTGTGGTCTTGATGTCACAAGGCCAAGAACTTTTCCTGAAGGTCCTTCTACAAAATGTCTAAAGATAGAGCTCTTCAATGTGGAACCTGCCTTGGAAAGGCCCTCAGAGGCTTCTTGTCTCCTCAGTAGAATGTGAGCTACTTGAAGGCAGAAACTATCACTCTTAGAAGAACCAGTTTTTACCACAATGCCTGGTATATAATAGGTGCTTAATAAATGCTCATTTATGAATTGATTGGTATTGTCCAGCTTGTACTTGACAAGAGACTTCTCTACAATATGCTGACAAGAAGAGACTTCTCTACAATATGTCCGACAAAGTATCAATTAGCTTTGGCTTAAGAATCTTCAGAGGTCCAATAAAAATCAAGTTTAAAAGAAATAGAGAGGGAGAAAGAGAAAATGCTTCAATCTGTCAGACACAATCAGTTTCTTCTCTAGGCATGGATAGGACTTTTCCTCATAAGTCTTTCAGAATAGACACAGATGATTGTCCTAGTGATTGTAGCTGATCATCCCAGAACATTTCTTTTGCTTTGTATACTTTGCTTGAGTTCATTAGAACACTTTCCAGGTTGCTGGGTTATTTTTTTTTCTTTTCTGAGAATATCCTGGTCTTCACTTTCCATAAAACAATAATATCCCATCACAAACACATAACACAATTTATTGAGTCATTCCCTAATTGATGGGTATGCCCACATTTTACAATATTTTTGCCCTGAAAGCTTCCCTGAATATTTTTGGTACATATAGGTCATTTTCCTTTTTTTTTTTTTTTTTTTAAATCCTTTTTGGTGTTCATGCCTAGTAATAGTGTTGTTATGTCAAAGGATATGCATGAATGTATAGCCTTGGGGCATAAATCAAATCTTTTGATCATTGATCAATTGGGGCTCTCACTTTTTATAAATTTGCCTCTCTCTTTGAGAAATGAGGCCTTATCAGAGAAACTTGCTTCAAGATTCTTTTTACAATTACTATTTCTACTATGTATTCTCTCCTTTCACTCTGTCCCTCCTCAAAAATGTTTTATACTGATTACTCTCTTCCCTGATATGGTAGATAATTTTTTATGGCAGATAATTTTCACCAATCTGGGGCTAGGGGTGTGGATGCACTGGTATAAGTTGTACCAAGACTGTGGGCTGGAACCTCACCTCCCCCCCTCCTCCGTATCCCTCCCCGACCTTTACTGCTGACATTCTAAGTTGCTTTCAGCTGGAAAATATTCTACTCTTTCTTTTGAGATATTTTGACACTCTGAAATTTGTTAGGGTCATTATTTAAAGGAATTTGAAATGGTTTGGGGGAGAGGTTGGGAGAGTTCCTGTTTTTACCATCTTGTCTTTAGTTCCCCTTAATAAGAATTTGATTGATTGATTCATATGAAATTGAGGTTCAGTGTATTTAAATAACTTGATCAAAGTGATATAATAAATAATTTAGACGCAAAAAAAAAAAAAAAAGAATCTTCAGAGGTCGAGAAGGATTCTGGGAAGGTGACAGAATAGGTCAGTAAATTCCAAACTCTCCAGATTTCCCCCACAAACAGAACAAATTTGTGCCTCAGGGGAACATGGACTGGTGAAACGCAAAGAAGACTTGAATAGAACAAGGGTCCTCTCGCATCTTTGAAAATGTATAAAGAAATAAGGGAGAGGGGAGAGAAAAGGGCGGGGGAAGAAGACAAAGGAGGGATGCATGAGTAGAGGGAGGTTAAGTAATAGGAAGGCAAGTTAAGGAGCAGAATTAAAGTAGAAGAGTTAGCAGGGATAGGAAAAAAGAAATACACAAAGACTGCAACAAAGATCAGGAGGAGAATTTAGTAGGAAAAAAGAATGTCTAGTAATCATTGATCTTAGATAAAATCAGTCTTAAGGATTCAATTACGAGAGAAATCATGGAGATTTCCATTATATGTCAGCCATCCTAATACTGTTTTGGCTGCATGTTGACATGTGGGTAAGTGCCTATGTCTGAGAATATGTAAATACGTATGCATGTTGCTCTATGAATGTATGCAAACAGATATATGCATACGTGAGTGGGTCTACGGGGCTGTGTGAATATATATGTTTAACTGTGTATATATCTATGTATGTATAAAAATATCTTATGGCTTGCTTGGGAGAGCTAGAGGGGAATGAAAGGGGAAAAAATAAAGGTTTTAAAAAGTACACAGCAGAAAACAAAAGAATAACCTATAAGGAAACTAAAAAAAAGGGATACTCATAAATATAATTTCTTCTACTATTATATAGCCTTTCTTGAACTGGTAATTTGTTGTTATAGATTGTGAATCCTCCCTGATGTTCTGCTGGGCACGGGACAATGTCCTATTTTGTTTTGTTTTATTTTCCTTTTCTGTTTTTCTTTTTTCTATTGTTTTTTTATAAACAGAAAACAAAAAAAATAGAAACAAATTAAAAGGGGGGGGGGAAGCTAAATGGTGAGTGGATAGAGCACCGGCTCTGAAATCAGGTGAACCTGAGTTCAAATCCAGCCTCTGACAATACTTCTTAGCCAACAATTGAAATATATAAACATTCATTTTTTTAAAATAATAAAATGAAGGATTTTAGTTACTTGTTACTTCCCAGATTTAAATCTGGGCCAAATCAGAGCTTTCTAAGCTGGCCAGGAAGCTGTGTGACTAAGAGATCATCTGCATTCATGCTTTGGCAGACATTCATCAGCCCATGTTGCCTTCTAAGTTAGATGATTTCTCAGGAAAACAAAGCCAAGAGTATCAAGAAAAAACATCCTAAAAATGAGAATGAGCAGAAGGCAAGAAAGCCTTGGGAGATAGTGAGTTCCCCAGTCACCGAAGGTATTCAAGCAGAGGGCCTCCTATAGGACAGGATTCTGATTCAGGCCTAGGTTGGCCTTGCTGGTCCCTGCTTTTGCTCCTAAATAGGAAATTTTGAAATATTTGCTTATTACTGTGGATGGTTTTAAGAAGTGAGTCACTAGTGAGCAGCCCCAAGGGAGCACAGAATGAGTGTGGTGAGGCACTGGGTGGATTCCAGTGGATGGGAGAGGGAGGGATGCAACCAGAAATCCACTCAGGGCTCCTTTCCTCTTCTCTCAGATCCAATGGGCTTTCGAGGTGGCTGCAGAACAATGGAGACCCTTTCTAGTGAATAAATTTTTAAAACTCTACTCGTGTACATTTAAAACAGTGAATTGTGGGGGAGGATTTCAAATCCCACCTCAGACAATTACTCAGACACTGTTTGACCAATCATTTAACATCTGTTGCCTCAGTTTCTCCATCTTTAACATGGGGATAAAAACACCTGCCTCCCAAGGTTGCTGTGATGATATAGGAAAGAATCATGGGGAAGTGTACAGCACAGTGTCTGGCACAAAGTAAGTGCTATATAAATATTACTTTATTATTATTATTAATTCCATCAATATATACACCAGAGCATCACACACAGACACACACCCCCAGAAATGCACACTCACACACACAGAGAAACACACAGAATTGAATGGGACCATTCACCTGAGTGTGTTTCTACTTTGTCCCTGACTGGTTGTGTGATCTTGGGTAGGTCTTGAATCCTGTCCGAGCCTCAGTTTCTCCATATGTCAAAAAGGGTCCAGCTCTGACTTCTGTGATCCACGATCATTACAGCATAACAAGCATTATAAGCCCCCAAGCAAAGTTCGGCCAAAAGATTATGAGCCTGCCTGTGGCTCCTAAATCTAGTGAGGAGCTGAGAGACCATCTTGCCCAGCCCCCTTCCTCTAGAGATGAAAAGACTGAGAGCCAGGAGTCGGGTCCCACAAGCTGCAGCACAATTTGAATCCAGATCCAGAGTCAGGATTCTTCCACTACTGTACTCCACAGACGGCGGCACATGGGAACACGCACAGCCCCCGTTCTGGGGGGTTCACGTTCTTAGAGATCAGGAGCTGGAGAACTAACAGCCATCACTATGGGGGCGGGGAAGCCAGCTGGAGACAAAACTGGCATCAGAGAGGTCACTGATTCCATCCCTTGGCCTTTCTTATTCCTGCCTATTCCTAGCAACCCTGGCACTGCCCTGTCCAAACAACCTGTTCCTCCAGACCTTCTGGTCCCTCTCCTCCTTTCCTAATCCCTGGGATTGTCATCAACTCTCAGCTTTCTAGGGTGCTGACTCATATCTAATCAATTATACTACGGTGTTAATGACTGACAAGAGTTACTGCATTCGATTTGAGAGGAGGAAGGGATTATAGTTGTCTTCAAACACAATAATAGCTCTCCTTCATGTAGCACACTAAGATATGATCTCAAAACAACTCTGGGATAGGTGCAATTCTTATCCCCATTTTACATAGGAAAAACCGAGGCTGAGAGATTAAGTAATAATAAGAGCTAACATCACCCTTTCAGATTTCCAAAACCATTTACAAATATTATCTTGTTAAGTGTCTGCTGTTGGGATTTAAATCCAGGTGTCTCTGGGTCGAGGCACTGCCCCTTCCAGCTGATCCAAGGCTCTCGGAGGAAGTCATGATAAATTTGTTCTGTTCTGTCATAGAGGGTAGAATTGGGGGATGAGGTGGGAGGGCGTGTTAGGAGTAAGGGGCCAGGATAAGTTGTTAAGGGACAAATGTCCATTGAGAGAAGGGGAAAAACCAACTCAGCTTGAAGATCAGAATCCTCTAAAAATGGACCTGGTAGCTCCTTCCAGTCTTAAAGCTGAGTCGGATTTGCCGGGTGGGTGATGGAAGAGCTTTTCACTCAGATCCAGGTCCAGAAAACTGTATTATCTCCCCGGGGCTTTGACCCAAAGGGATGACAAGTTAATGGGACCGCTTCCAGACAGGCAACGGCCCTGCTGGCCAGGCCGCTGGCCAGCCTTCCTTTCCTGGAGGCTGATCCCTTCCCAAAGGGGCTCCATCTAATCTTCGGGTGGGACCGAAGGGCGACTTCTGGGACACAGTCCCCAGCGGGCAGAGGCAGGAAAAAGAAGTTGATCTCTATTACAGAGGTCACAATGCTCTGTCTCCTCCTTCTGGAGCAGGACACCCAAGAGTAAGTGGGGCAAGTACAGCCTTTTGGTTTCTCTTCCTTGTGAGAGCCTTGATCTGGCAAAGGGCCCCTCCAGCCCTGGGAGTGGCCCCAAATCGCCGGCCTGAGGCCAGAACTTAAGTCCTGACCCTTTCCTTCCATCAGCAAATCTTGCCAGGATTTTAATGCTCCAGCCTCAGGACCAAGGAGGCCGGGCACCTGCCCAGAGGGCCCCACAGGGTCCTGGCTCTCAGGAGGCCCCAGGTACCCCTTGGCCTTTGGCCTCTCTCTCAGCCAAGCAACCTCACAGGGACTTTGGGAGGGAAGTGCTTTGGAAGCCCCGTGAGTATGGTAGACTGTGATTGTGGGGTCCCCCCCATGTGTGGAGAAGGGAGCACACGCTGGATCAGCACCTCCTGCCCTCTTTTTCATTCCAGTATCTATCGCAATCCTGGATTTAGAGCTGGGGGGTGGGAAATGGGAAATGTCCAGCAGAGGAAGGGCAGGGTAAGAAGGGAAACAAACAGGGCAGCAAGATGGCGCAGTGGATAGAACATCAGTTCACAATACATTGGCAATGGGCAAGTCACTTAACCCTCATTGCTTCACACAAAAGAAAACATAAGTTGTTCCCCAGCGGTCACTGTGAGGTCCTCATTGACATCTTCCTCCCAAACACACCATCCTCCCTGCTCTCTTTCACCTGCCTCTCAGCTCCTGCTCTTAGTCTTTGGACTGTTTCCTTTTCCTCTTCCTAAGCAACAGCTTCTCTCAAGCGTCCAATAAATGGGTCTGTAGACCCAGCCCAGAGAGAAACAAAAGACTTTTGCTGGAAGTGAGTTCACAGGTCAGTGGCCCAACTTCCTCTTTATACAAGTGAGGAAACTGAAAGATCTTAAGGAGGAATTCAAACTCAAGACCTCTGCTTCCAGAAATGGAGCAAAGTCCACAGCTCTTCATATTATTTGGAGAATTAGGCTGGAAGTCAGGAAGGCAAAGTTCAAATATAGCCACAAACTCTCAGTAGCTGTGTGAACTTGGCCAATGCACTTAAGCTCTGCCTGTCTCAATTTCCTCATCTACATAATCATAATAATAGTAGCCTCTATCTCACAGAGGTATTGTAAGGATCAACCGAGGTAATACATATAAAATCCTTTGCAAAGTTTGAAATGTTATAGAAATGTGGGCTAAGAGAGGGATAAGTACTTGGATGTCCTGAGCTGGCCACTTTGGGGGTGTAAGACCCGTATTTGGATTGGAAGTAGTGAGCAGAGAAGCTATGGACAGTGGGCATTTTGCAGAGGCCAAAAAAAGTGAATTTTCCTCAGGGGGAAGAGAGAGAGACAGAGTCAGAGACAGAGAGACAGAGACAGAGAGAGACAGAGATGGTCTTGGAGGCAGGAAGACATAAGTTATAGAGAAAAGTGAAATGCACCAGTAGATGGAACTTTCTCAGTTACAAGTTGTTTCTACCAAAGGAATTATATACTCGGTCCTTATTCCTATCATTTTAGCAACTGGATCATCCATGGAACACACATGATCCAAAAGAACATCATGCTTCAATCTCTCCCTGTCTTCTTGAGAAGCGATTGTCAGCTGTATTTTATAAAGCTTCCTCAAAATAGGAATGGCCAAAGAACAGTTCTCTAAAGAAAAAATAGGAATTATCAACAACTATATTCGAGTGATCCAAATCACTAAACAAGAGAAATGCAAATTACAACAACCTTGAGTTTTTAATTCATGCCCAGAAAAATGGCAAGATGATAAAAGACTGAAACGGTCACTGCTCCACTAGGACAAGCATGCTAATACATTGTTGGTGGAACTGCTGATTTTTAAGAGATTATATGTTAAGAGTTTAGAGGAACATCAGAGGCTATATTGCTTTGTTTCACAGATAAGAAATTGAAATGCTATAAGAGTAGGTGATTAGGGAGATTGAATGAGATAATATCCATCAAATATTATGTATACCTTAAAGCATTATATTTTATAGTCTCTTCCTCTCTCTATAAGATATATGTATATATATATATATATATATATATATATATATATATATATATATGTGGGAGTAAAAGTAGGAGTAGTAATCGCAGCAGTGCTAATAGTAATAGCAGTAGTAATAATAGTGGTAACAGTAGTTGTAATAATAGTAGTAATATTATTGACTCAGCCATAAAGAAATAAATAAATAAAGAAGACCCCCCCCAAAAAAAATAAAAATAAAACACTTAGAGGATGTTTGGGAAGATAACACCACCAATGAAAGGGATTAGTGGGCTATATTCTGCATTTTGGATGCAGGACTCCCACTAAGAAGAATAAGGGAAATATTGAAGAGCAAATTTCTCCTCAGTGCTAATGAAGGAGAGATGTACCTTTCCCCAAATGGCCAAGCCAGGACCACACTTAGAATTCCTTGATTCCTCTGCTCACTTGCCCCCTACCCATGACCCCAAAGCAGCACCGGGTCTGCTGTTTCTATTGTTCAATGAACTGTACTAGAACGTACTAGAAAAGTATGGATAAAATAAGAAGAAAAATAAAAAATAAATAAGAATAAAATAAAAATAAATAAATAACAATAATCATGCAGCAGAGCACTGAAGAAAGACAAAGAGACTGGGGCCCCGGTGTGACCCAGATGGGATGAAAATACAGCCATAGAGAACAAGGCCCGGCCTCTGGAAGGAGGCCCAGAGCTCCGGGCCTTCTCTACGTATCTGCAATGCAATGTGGCCTGACTGGTTGGGGGACTAGCTCAGGCTGCAGGGAGGGAGGAAAGCCAAGCTGATAATTAGTACCAGGTGCCCTTTTTTGTTTATCTTTCTATCTTCTCATTCAGAGCTGTCCGGGAGATGTTATTTCTTTAGCTTCAATCCAGTTTTCTAAAAGTTAATTTGAATTTCAAGAAAAAGTCATTTGAATATGGTAATTGAATAATTCAAAGAGGAGATGCAGCTTTTTGTTTTTCAAGGAAGGATTGAGGATTCTGGCTCCTACTTAGTGAATTTCTGCATTTCCCCATGGACTCCCAGTGACCCTTTTTTTAAAGGCATTATAGGGAGATATAGAGGGTATGGACATTGAGGCACCCCCAAACTCGGACAATAGATAGTCCCAGTACTCAGAAGGAAGATGAAGAGTTCAGGCAAGCCTCCAGAAGACATGTCACTACTGTGTGAAATACCTCGATATTAGACAAAGTCCAGATGATCCCTTTCTTCCACTTCTGATAATGAGAGCAAACACCCTGGAATCTATGATTCCATAATGATTCAAAATGATCTCTATGATCAGAATGATTCTCAACTACTTTTAAGTAGCAAAACTTAGCAGGAGAAAGCTCACTGGGCAGGAGATACACACATCTCATCCAATATTTGTCAGATGAGGAAACTGAGATCCAAAAAGAGGTAAAGAGACTCCAAGGTCCAGCACCCCCATGGATAAATTTCAGGGAGATCTATAAACTTGGATAGAAGGGGGAAATTATTTCAGGATACTTTAATGAAAGTTCTGTGCTGGCACTTCATACACCAGATGACTTAATCTATATAGAATATATCAGATGGGAAATAGAAGGAAATTTAAGAGAAAAATAACTGAAGCAACAGGTAATAGGAACCTTTAATTAAACAGGAACCCCCATGAATAAATTTCAGGGAGATCTATAAACGTGGATAAGAAGGGGGAAAGTATCTTTCAATTTTCACTTACCTCTGAGCTAAATTTAGAATTTCTTTCAATTGTGAATATTCACAACAACCATTTTTCTAAGAGTTCCCCAAGTTTCACTGAAATACAAAACGGGTCCATCACACACACACATACACACACACACACCCACACACACACACGGTGAAGAACCTCAGTCTCCTTCAATATCCCTTTAGTTGACAGAGAAGGAAACTGAGACCCAGAGAGGTAAAAGTCACTCTGCCAATTTACAGAGGCAGTAATTGGCAAAGGTGAGATTGGAACCCAGCCCCGCTGGCTCCGGAACCAGTCTCTGCATCTGTCCCACTCTCGGAATAAACAGAAGAGGCGAGCTGACTTTCCCGGGAGACACACAGTAGGAGCTTGTGAGCTCCTAAACCCACAGCGCTTTTTTTCTTTGAGTGACACCAGCAGGAAGGGGTTGGGTAAATTTCTGCTGTAAAAAGTAACAAGATGAATAAAATTCAGAGACTTTTTGTCAAATCTGACGTTAATTTCCGAAGTAAGAGGAGAAAGGACAGAGCCTCCAGAAGAGAGACGGCCCCAGGGGCTCTGACGGACGGGGAGGGGGGGGGGGGGGAAAGAGGCTCGCTGGGGGCTTACCTCGGAATACAGGATGCCCATGGCGCGGGTCTCGGCGGCCGCCCGGAGAGTTCCCAGCTGCCCTCGGCTGCCTTCTCCCAGGAGCCTTTGGCTGGCTTCCCTGTTCTCCCAATTCACATTAAAATCCTCCGGCGGAGATCAGAGAGCAGAGGCCCAGGCTCCGTGCGCTCCCGGAGTGCTTTCCCAATACTTGCGCACAGCACAGCCCCACGCCCTCCTCCGCCCAGCCCAGCCAGCGAAAAGCCAGCGGTAGTTCAGCGCTCAGAGCCCCAGCCCGGGCCAGGTCCTGCCCAGAGGAGCCGGTTTCTGAGTCATCCTCAGCAGCAGGGATGGCTGCCTGCCTGAAGCCAAATACATTTAGTGGGAGGAGAAAAGTCTCCACAGTTATGGAGCATGGGAGAAAGGAGGCTAAGGGGCCGCAGCTGAATTGGCTCCCCGGGAAATGTACTTGTGACTGACTAGAATCTGCCCTGGCTCCCTAGTTCCTGGGAATAAAATGATAACTTGGATAAAGGGCAATAAATGAGAGGGCTTTGCAAACCATAAATGCCTTTGAGATGCTGCCTAGTGTTGTGATGATTACTGAAAACTAAAATACAAACTGGGGACTGGCATATTACACCCTACAAAATGCTTCAGCCTGGCTTTCTCCTGATCTTGCGTTAACCACATTAATATTTTACACGTAGCCCTTCTCAGGTACCTCTAGGTTCCTATTACCTGTTGCCTCATTTATTTTTCTTTTAAATCTCATTTTATTCCTCATCTGATAAATTTATATAGATTAATCATCTGGTGTATGAAGTGCCAGCACAGAACTTTAATTAAAGTGCCATGGAAGATGACTATAACAATTACATAAAAATCCCCAACAACAATAAAACAGTTTAATGGGAGTGCTTATAATGTTTGCAGAGAAAAAAATAAGGAGATGGTGCTCTCTTCTTTCTTTGGAAATAGTTCTCCCTTCTTTCATTAGAAAGATGGAGGATTCTGGGTATAGAGAGTTGCCTATTCAGTAAAACTAGAGTGATTTTGTTTAAATGTTTTTCCTCATCTTAAGGGAAGACTTACTGTTAGAAGGGTAGGGATTATAAGAAGCATTAAAATGTGACATTAAAATACATCAATAAAACTTTAAAATTAATTCATTAAAAATAGAATAGTAGGGTGATAATGGAACACTGAGTCAGATATTAAAAGCTCTTAGTGGCTTTTCACAGATGACTGTTACACTACATTGGTCTCCTGGAGAGAGCCTATGTCATCTTCCTATTAACCATTCTTGCTCTAAGAAGCTTGTAAAAAGTGATTCACAGGACAGAGTATTGGAGAAACTCTGTGTGGTTCTTAAGAGATGTTGTTCTCAATCTAGAAACCAAAGGTTAGGAAACACTGGTCATCTCAGCAAAAGACTGGGCTTCTTAGCCTGAGTTCCAGAGCATCCTGAGAATTCTGTGTAATGACTCTATTGACCTTCATGGTAAGAATCTGCACAAGATACCCGGTCTTCAGACATAACTACCATTTTCTGTTTCTTTATCTTCAGCTAGAGCTCATCCTTCTCTACCCTGACTCTTGACTTCTAACGACTGGCCCCAGGGTTTTTTCCAAACTGCTACATTTGGAAGCTTCTCATGTGACAGTTTCATAAGTGGTCTCCTGAAGGCTCCAAAATGAGCCTCTTTACATATTCATCCCAGCCAAACTGGACATTGAAAGCTTCCCAAAAGCCTGCCTAATTTCACCCTGCTCTCTCCTGCCTTGGAGCAATCACCTAAGTTCCTGGGGCCACTCTATACCTGGAATGTACATTTGCTTCATGTTTGCCTGTTAAAATATCAGCCTTCTCCAAGAAATCTCCAACTGAAAAGGCACTTTTTCCTTCTCAGATTTCCCTATTCCTCATATCTTTGCCCTCAATACACGTTGCCTTGAATTATACTCATCTATGAATAAGTCCTGTCTACTTCTTTTTACCAACCCACTCTCCCAGTAGATTATAAGTGCTTGAGGGGGAAAAAAGGAAAAGGACCTATTTGTACAAAAATATTTGTAACAGGATTTTTCTAATGGTAACTAAGAATTGGAAATCAAAGGGATGCCCATTAAATGGAGAATGGTTAAATGAACTATGATATATGATTTTAATAGATATCATTCTGCTCTAAGAAATGACAAATAGAATGATTTCTGAAAAACCTGGAAAGAATTACATAGTGAAGTGCACAGAACCAGGAGAACATTGTACACGGCAACAGCAATATTGTTTGATGAAGAATTATAAATGTCTTAGCCATTTTCAACAATACAGTGATTTAAGACAATTCCAAGGGACTGATGCTGAAGCATATTATCCACCTCCAGAAAAAGAACTGGTATTTATTGAATACAGACTGAAACATGATTATCTTTCACTTGCTTTCTTTTCTTCAAGTCTTATTATACAATCTGACTAATATGGAAATGTTTTATGTAATTTCATACTTAACAACCAATATTTGATTACTTATATAGGGTGGGGGGGGGGAGAGGAGAAGAAGGAAGGGATAGAATTTGGAACACAAAACATTAAATAACATTTAAATTATTTTTATTAATTAATTAAATTAAAATTTAATTTAAAAAGTTAAAATTTAAAAATAAATTAAAGTAATTAAAAATTAATTAATTAAATTTAAAGAAAACTTTTTAAAATAAGTACTTGGAAGTCAAGGGTTATGTTTATTCATCTTTGCATCCCCCCTAACACCTACTACAATGCCCAGAAGAGAGTAAATACTCTTTGGATATCTATTGGGTGAATGAACATATGAATGAATGGATAGACATGAGTTAGTTTTTTCCTCCATAAGACAAAAAAGACACATTTATTAAACCCATTTATGACATTTATTATGTGCACTGTGCTAAGTTCTGGAGATACAAAGAAAAGCAAGAATCCCTCAAGAAGCTTACAATCTAATGAGGGAGAGAAGATGCAAAAAATATATATACAGAATAAACAGGAGATAATTTAAAGAAGGAAGGCAGGAATTAAGAAGATTTGGAGAAGATTACCTCTAGAGTCTAGAAAGTAGAGTTTTAGTTGGGTCTTAAAGTATAATGCCTCAGTTTCCCCGAAATATATTACCTCAGTTTCCTTGCATTAGTTTTCCTGAATTATACTATCTCAGTTTCCCCGAGTTAGTACAATAGGTCCAAGCCCCTTTCCCTCTTTCCTGGCCATTAGGACCCAGAGAATTGGGCCTCAGACCTCTGGCTACTCTACATTCCAAAGAGCCATAAAACTCGAGATGGCTTATCTCTAATATTTAGATGATCCCTTCATCTTTTCTAGTCTCAGACTTCCTAACTCCAGCTTCTTCACTTAATAGAATTTATGATCCTTCCTCCATACCTCTGATGCTGTTTGAGTGGTCTAGATTCCTGGTGGTCTCGAGGTTAATGGCTATAAGAGAGTTGTTAAGAATCCCCTTTAAATCGGCCGCAAGTTTTAGGAGTGAAAGAGTTCCCTCATTCCCGAATATTAATTGCAAAATGAAAATTATTATTGGATAGAAATCAGTTTACCCAGAGACTGACTTCTAGAGCGGCAGATCTATGGAAAATGGAGTTTTGCTCTGAGAATACAGTTCTCAGCGGACAGAAGATCCTGGCAGAAAAGGGAGCTGCCAAGGCCCATCTGCCAAGACTTTAGTTGATGGAAGCTTATTATATTGGGTGTCTTGGTGGGGTCTGGGACAACTAGAGCAGATCAGAACCAGTGGGGGCTGGGAGGGCCCAAGTTGGCTCAGACCTAGTGGGGACTAGGACAAGCCCGGGCCTCCTGTTGGAATTCAAAGGGATGCTTTTTGACCAGGATTTGTAATTGAATCAAAGGCTCTGGCAAATTGGAAAGACAACTTGTCTGGGGAGGATATGCCTCAGTCAGGAGGGCCTGGGGATCTGAAAGGAATCACAGATCAATAGGAAATACAGTTTCTTAAAGGGACCACAACCTACTTCATCCCAACCTGTCTGAACTAAATTTATGGTCCTTTTCTGAAACTTTTATTCCGCCCCCCCCAATGCTCTGGCTTTGAGAAAAGAGTCCGAATCAGCCAAATAGTCCAATCTCTCCATTAATAAAGTATTAAAAAATTCTAACCTTTGCCTTGCCTCAGTTTCTCTGGCATTACAAAAGGAAGCTGGGAGACAGTAGCTGGAAACAAGGAAGGAAAGCATCCTAGGTCTGGGGGGACTGAAAACCAGATCTCTGAGTTTTTCCCCTTTACAACCTGTGGACAATGATGGACCTGCCTGGATTAGAGAATTCAGATCAGGAAATTGAGTTGGGGTTTTAGTCCTGGAAAGGAGCTGAGTATTTTGCATTGGTGTGACTCTGTGGGTAGAGCTGGTTCGATTTTTGACTTGTTTTGCCTGAAGAAAAGGCAAAGATTATAAAAAAAAAAAATTACACACAAAGGTAAAGTGTTGGAGGTTTTTCCTCAAGTTCCATTTAAGGAAGTTTGTTTGTGGAGGGCCAAAGCTATCAAGGCAAATGAAATAGTTCAAATAAAGGAGTCAAAGAGTGGAGAAAATGGAGTTCTGAAACAGTGCCACTTAGGGGAGAGTCTACTAGACTTGAAATAAAGATTGGGTTCAAATCTTGTCGTTAATGCTCAGAAACCGTCGATTTTTTTTCTTTTTTTTTTCTTTTTGCTGAGCCATTTGGGGTTAAGTGACTTGCCCAGGGTCACATAGCTAGGAAATGTTAAGTGTCTGAGACCAGATTTGAAACTCAGGTCCTCCTGAATTCAGGGCTGGTGTTCTATCTACTGCACCACCAGCTGCCCCAGAAACCGTCACTTATCTAAAATGGGGTAATGATGTGTTCTCTGGAAATAAAAGGCATTTTTAAGTTTATTTACATTTTCTCCATTTGTAAATGTAAACTATCAATGAATTAATCGATCAAGGCATGATTTGGAGCATTTTTTCATTTCTGAGGTGCAAATGCAAATTTAACAGTAGGCTTAGGAACACACCTTTGGCACCATAACCTTGCACTCTCAGCTCAAAGGATTCTGGGTTCATAAGTGAGCTTCCCCCTAATCTTGCCCAGAACCAGTCTTCCATATTATTTCCTCACCATTTGTTAAGCACGCCACTACATGTCAGCCCTGAATTTGATCCCCTTCCAGCTCTAGCTTTTAGACACAGTTTCCAGACATTAAAATGTGATTTCCTTGAGCCTACAGGCACAATTGAGTGATATGCTTGCATTTGGGTCTTTTCCCCCTTTGCTTGTATTTGTAATATCAGCTCTTGGCAAAGTGCCTGGAATTTATAGGTTCTTATTAAATGCTTTCTCCCTCCTTGTCTCCATCCATCTATCATCTATCTATCATCTATTCATCCATCCATCTATCTATCCATCTCTCTCTCTCTCTCTCTCTCTCTCTCTCATGAAATAATGAAATGGGGCCAGGCCTGCCTGTCTCCTTGAGTACTCTCTGGGAAAGACCATGATGGCAACAGGAAGTGAGGCTGTAATCACGCTTTCATAAGTCACAGAGGGTACAGGGGTGAACAGGAACAGAAAGTCTGAGCTGAAAGGTGTGTTTGTGGTGGGGGAGGATGCAGAAATAAGATGGGATGGGAATGAGGGACTCGATGGTGAAAGCAGGAAGGCAGTGATGGGAGTGGGGGAGGCATAGAATTTCCCTCACATAACCTTGGACTAGAGTTGGAGACGGCAAGAACTCAGACAGAGCAAGAGGACTTAGAGGATGGGGTTTGAAATCTTCTTTTCATAGAACTTTTGTGAGAGAACAGACTATTTTCTGTGCTGCTTAGAGGTTAGTTCATTAGCATATCCACATCCTCTCAAAATCACCAGTAACATTGGTTTTCAACTGGTCTCACTGCAGATAGCTGACATTTACCTGAGGTTTACAGAACCTTGAACCAAGACTTCCTGGCAGCAAGGGTTAAAAGCATCGATGATCAGGGTGTAATTTTTAATTAATACAAGATACAATCCTCTGATCTTTGAGACAGTCTCTGTGTGACTTCTAGGTTCCCCAATGGAATCTTACTTCTGGTCTATTGCCACTTTATACTGATCACTTCTCAACTTACTCCACTGACGAGAAAAGGGCAGGGCAATTGGGGAACCCAACAAGATACAATTGTAATCTTACTTATGCATCCATCCATTTGCCTAATTATTTATTATCTATGAATATATCTGCCTATCATTTGTTTATATTATTGACTTTTCTGTCTATTCATCTATTTATCTTTCTGTTTACCTATCTCAATTGCTTTCCAGAGCTCAACACAATCCCAGAGCAATCTCTCAATAAAAGTTTTCATGATTCATTCATTCAGGATCAAAGGAGATTCCCTGATCCCCCAAATCCTGTGTTACTTCTCTTTTCCCAGTGTTCCTTGTGCCACCCTTACCTGAGTAGCTGTTATGTCCCCTCATACAATATAAGTTCTTTTAAGTATTACCTTTATATTCCCAGCCCTTAACACAGTGCCTGGTATAGAGCAGACATCTTATGAATGCTTGTCAACTTGTCAAATTGAACTGAATTATCGAAAGCTCAGAGCTTCAGCTGGGGGGTTCCACCCCGCTCTGCCCAGATCTCAAAGAAGGTGATGGTCTCAGCAATGCACATGGTTAAATCTTAAGAGAAACACTCATTAATCCTTGGCAATTGCTACCAAGCCGTGTCCATCTTGTCTATATATGTTTCCCTTGAAGCAATTGGACATTTCTGAATTCCCTTGAGTTTTCTCTCAGCCTCACCTGGATCATTTATAGTTAGGTTTGGGGGCTGTATAAGTTAATGCCAAATTTGATTAGACTTAGAATGAAAAGTGCCATCCGCATCCAGGGGAAGAACTATAGAAACTGAACGTGAGTCAAAGCATAATATTTTGTAGCTTGTCTGTTTCTTTCTTTCTAGTGATTTTTTTCCCTTTTAGTCTGATTTTTCTTGCATAATATGATAATTATGGAAGTATGTTTAAGAGAATCGCACTTATTTAACTTGTATCGGGTAGCTTGCTGTCTTGGGGAAAGGAGAGGTAAGAGGGGAAGGAAGAAAATTTGGGACAAAAATGAATATTGAAAACGAGTTGTACATGTATTTGAAAAAGTAAAATACCAATGAAAAATCAATCAGTCAACTAATGCCAAACAAAAAAAGCAGAACATGGGGGTGATCATTGCAGTGCCAATAGCAGACATTAAAACAACTAAAACAGACTCATTAATTTCAATGGTCAGTCTTGGTGTTTGATGAAACACATTTTCTGCCCTCTCAGTTGAGAGGTGGGGGGACTACAGAAGTGAAATGGTATATATGCTGTCAGTTATAGCCACTGGGCTGGTCAGTTATTTTTGATTTGGGGTTTTTCCCCCAATTACATGCAAAACAATTTTTATCATTCATTTTCTTTTTTTTTTCATTTTAATTGATGCAAAGTTTTTATTTTTTTAAATTATAGCTTTTTATCTTTAAAATGTATACTAAGACAGTTTCAATATTCAGCCCCCAAAACCCCATGCCCCCAATTCCTCTCCCTCCCTTCCCCATCCCCTCCCCCAGGCAGCAACAATCCAATAAGCAACATTCATTTTCTAAAATTTTGAGTTCCAAATTCTCTCCCTTCATCCTCCCTCTCCCTTTAGATGGAGAGCAATTTGATCAAGGTTTTGCCTGACATTTGTTCACATGTCCCCAGTACATTCCAGAAAGCTCCACCAAGAGTTATGGGCTCATTCTCACCTTCCCTTGACATTGCTCGGGTGCCTGAATTTAGCTTGTTTTTTCTTTGTAACCTTTTAAAATTAAATTACATTGAGATTTAAAATGAATCTTAGAAAATCTGGTCTCAAAAAAGTGAACATCTCCTACAAATGATCACTTTACAGGAGAGGAAGCAGAACCTCTGAGAGGGTGGGATGTGCTGACAGGGATGGTAAGTGGAACTTTAATTCTAATTCCTTGGGCTGATACTCCAGTGGTCCTTAAACCATTATGTATTTTCATGATGTTCATTTTGCCAATATGGTATAAAGGGAGAGACAAAGACAGAGGGAGACAGAGACAGAGAGAGACACAGAAACAGAAACAGAGAGACAGAGATAGAGACAGAGACAGAAAGAGGGAGAGAGGGAGAAAGAGAAAGAAGGTTCATAGGATTCAAGCTTAAATAGAAGAGAAAGTCTAACCCTCCTGCCCATTTTATAAATAAGGAAAAGTAAGGCCAGAAAGGAGAAGTTCCTTGACCAAAATCATTCAGTCACTGGGACTTTGAAACTTTAATGTGTGAGCTATTTAAAACATACATTTACCTGAACTTCATCACTACTGAAAGAAACAATTCAAGCTGTGAACTGCCATTTTCCTCTGGGGATGTTAAAACCTCATTTGGGTAATGTAATGTTCTCTGTTGAGTTTTTCTTGGGGTCTCTGGGAGCAACCTTCATTTCAGTTCAGGAATCACCACAAATATAGCCAGGGGCTAAAGTCCAAATCCTTTAGTATCTCTTTCCAAGTCTTGTCTCCTTTCTTGGGACCTGCTTAGTTTTCTTATAGTCCAGATTCTTTATTATCTCCTTCCTGGGGCTGGGCAGCTTTCTGGACAGCCTTTCAAACCGGCCTTGGTCTCAGTGGAGAAATGCAGGAAGAGAGCCTGCCACCAGTGGCCTGACTGAAGATCGAATGAATGTCTGTCCTTGGTTCCGAAAGCTTGAGCTCCCGCCTGTCTTCTCTGGCCCCTGAAAGCTTCTCCCCTGTGGCTCTCAGGGCCACATATAAACCAATCATTATATCACTAGGAAACCATTATTTGTTGTAAGATTAAATCAACCATACCAAACCATACTAAACTGGATAACCATTGTCTTCTCAATTCCACTGACCTAGCTCCTTGTTTCAAGTTCAGAGTTCTGGCCCATAACAGGGTAACAGGTGAGGATGCAGCCACACCCTTCTGACTCCACAGTCTATTCCTGGTGTTCACTGACAGCCTGCTGGTGGCCTTGTGCCTGAACAACTACTTGTACCATCTTAAAATAGAGTGGGGAGTTCTTTGCACTGTCTGGCTCCCACAGGAGGGTTTTCTCCCTCTCTCTGTGAAGCTTAAAGGATACATTTTCATCTTCTATCCTTAAAGGGATTAAAGAAGACGTTTTCCACACCCATACCCAATTGGAGTCCAGGAGATGTACACACCCTCTACTATTTGGGGGTGTGAGGTGGGGAGGAGGGTGTGAGGTAGGGAAGAGGGAGTGGGGAAGGTCCCACTGCTCCTTGCCTCTGACTGCCTTGTAGGTGCTTATCTCAGTCCAATGCAGTGTCCCCCAATGACCATGGTCCAATCAAAAGGTGTGAAGGCACCAGTTCTGCTTTTGAAAACTCAGCCTGTTCTCTGTTCAACTTTTGCTCTGTTTCTTCTGTCCACCTTTCACCTTTTACAAGCCATGGGCGAGGGCATAGCCCAGCATGTGAACTAGGCCATGAGCATAATCCCTTCCAGCATGGAGAAGGAAGAAGGACTGGGCCCAACTCCTTCAGGAGTACATTCACTACAAACTTTAAACAGGCTAAATGGGCAGGTGCTGGTGAGCAGGTGAATAAATAGAAATGTGGCCACGAGAGAAGACCCATCTTGGAGTCAACAAGATCACATGGACTGTGGGACCCCAGCCAAGAAATTCTATTCCTCAAGCAATTCTCTAGAACTTGGAACATAGTAGGTACTTAAAAATGCTTATTGCCTGACCCTCTAAGATCATCAACTGCAGAAGAGCAGAAGAGTGGACACTGCATGTGAATACGTGATGGAATAGCACTACTGCAAATATGAACAGTATAAACAAGAACAGTAAGGCTCCAAGGAGCAGCAAAAAGCACACTGAAGGTCCAATCAAAGGACCTGGATTCGAATCCCAATTCTATTATTCATGCCCATGTGACTTATTTAGCTTCTCTGGGCCTCATATCCTTTCAAATAGCAGGGTCAGGATGGAGGACTAGACACTTCTCCAGCCCTCACCCCCTCTCCATCCTCTCCCAAACAGAAATGAGGTACAAGAGACCATTGGACTCCTCCATCATTTGGTTTCCATCTATGTTTCTAGCCTTGTTTCCTTTTTATAAATACTATTTTGGGGACAAATTGGACTCAGCACTCCACCTTCTGCAGTCCCATACTCCAACAAGTCATTCCCCAAGATTGGAGGGTGCCCCAATGTACTCACCTCCACCTGTCAGAATTTTCATCTTTCTTCCAGTGCCAGCCCTGAGGCCACCTCCTCCAGGAAGTCTTCTCTGAATCCCCCAGGAGCCAGGACTCTGCATACCTCAATTCTCTTCCCAAGGCTGGCAGAACTGGGGCATATTTGTCACTCCAAGAAGGGACTCAGGTAAATACCATTACACACCTTCTTAGATTGGCTAAGATGACAGGAAAAGATAATGATGAATGTTGGAGGGGTTGTGGGAAAACTGGGACACTAGTACATTGTTGGTGGAATTGTGAATGGATCCAACATTCTGGAGAGCGGTTTGGAACTATGCTCAAAAAGTTTTCAAACTGTGTATACCCTTTGATTCAGCAGCGTTGCTACCGGACTTATATCCCAAAGAGATCTTAAAGGAGGGAAAGGGACCCATGTGTGCAAACTGTTTGTGGCAGCCTTTTTTATTGTGGCAAGGAACTAGAAAGTGAGTGGATACACTTCAATTGGAGAATGGCTGAATGAGTTAGGGTATATGAATGCTATGGAATATTACTGTCCTGTAAGAAACGATCAGCAGGATGATTTCAGAGAGGCCTGGAGAGGCCTCTAGAGAGAGACTCACCATGAGCTGATGCTGAGGAAATGAGCAGAACCAGGAGGTCATTATACACTTTAACAAGAAGATTAAACAATGATCAATTCTGCTGGACGTGACTCTCTTCAATGAATTGATTCAGACCAGTTCCAATTATCCAGTAATGAAGAGAGCCATCTACATCCAGCGAGAGACTGTGAGAACTGAGTGTGGGCCACAACATAGCATTTTCACTCTTTGTGTTTTTGTTTGCTTGCTTCTTTATTTTTCTTCTCAGGTTTGTTTTCTTTCTAGATCCGATGTTTCTTGTGCAGCAAGATTACTGTATGTACACGTATATTGGATTTAACATATATTTTAACATGTATTGGACTATCTGCCATCTAGGAGAGGGGGTGGGGGGGAAGGAAGGGAAATTTTGCAACAGAAAGTTTTGCAAAGGAAAATTGTCCATGCATATGTTTTGTAACTAATAAGCTATAATAAAAAGGGGGCTATCAAAAAAAAAAAAAAGAAGGAGGAGGAACTCAGGTCACAGGGCTAGCCCAGTGAAATTTAAGTCCCCAAAAGACAGGGCTTATTGGGGTTATCTTTGCATCCCAAGGACAGTGCCCAGTCTGTTGCAGAGTCTTAGTAAACATTCATTCATTAATGACTGGCACTCACATCCTACTCAGATGTTCCTCTAGGACTTTATCTGTCTTTCTCCTTTGTCCCTATAACACTCCCCTAAAAGATAACTTGTACGTCCTCTTCCACAAGCCCATTGGGAAGAAATCCCTTGTAAATTTTGAAGGATTCCCTTGTATTTAACAATTTGTATGTCTCAGATACTTCCTACTTGTGCAACCCAGACAAACTACTTATCTTTGGTTTGCCTCAGTTTCCTCATCTCTAAATTGAGAGTGATAATAATAGCACCTACCTCAAGAATTGTGAGGAGGATCAAATGAGGTATATTTGTAAGGCACTTAGCAGGGTACCTGGCACAAAGTCGGCATTATGGGAATCTTAGCTATGGTTATTAATGATAATTTTACATTTATGTCAAAACACATTCAACATAAATATACAATTATAGTATATAGTCAACATAAGTATAAAATTATGGTTATTAATGATAATTTTATATTTATGTCAAGACAGTCAACATAAATATACAATTACGGTATATAGTCAACATAAGTATAAAATTATCATTAATAACCATAACTAATATTTTTCATAAATATGAATATACATATATATACACCTATTATTTCCCCCTAATAGAATGCAAACTCTTGAGGGTGTTTCCTTCTCTGCACCTAACAGAATACCTGCTACACTTTAGGTACTAAATAAACACTTGTCCATTGATTGTTGTTGCCATAGCAACATGTAGTTGTTTTTTCACCAGCGTTATTCATTTCATCTTGTTGACAGAGTTTAGATGGAAATGGTCCAGGTCCAGATTACAAGCTTACTTTTTTGTATTTAACTAAACAACTCAAGTGGATACAATCACTTTAATATTCAGTGAACTACAATTCAGGAAGATACAATTACTCTCTTGTTGTTCTTCAGATGGAAACAAAGTTCCATGAATTGTTTTTCAGGTGGACACAATCATTGTAATGGGAAAAGAGTTTCCAGAAGGAAGCTCACTCTCTGTAGAGACACTGAAAACCTCCTTGGACAGCTCGGAGTGACCAAAGTGTGGGATTTTTCCTTCGGTTTTGAGATGTTCTATCTCTCAATTATTGTTCTCAAATATTTTATGGATCAGCATCATATCCAGGTGGTTGTCAGTAGCAACCTGTCCGAGACAATGATGCCGTCTCAGTGAAGACCTGTCAGTGATAATGTTTCACTATTCGTTGGATTCTCGAGTATATTTGGGGCTTGGATTTATAGTCTGGGAATAGGTTGTCAATTCGTGAAGGATCATGAGTTCTGGATTCAGAATTCAGTCTCTAAAGTCAGTCTTTTTAGCTATTCAGTCAAGGCTGACTTTTTTTTCCACCTGTGGTGATAAAGATCTAGTTCTCCCATTTTATTTTATTTTATTATTTTTTTGCTAAGGCAGTTGGAATTAAGTGACTTGCCCAGGGTCACACAGCTAGGAATTGTTAAATGTCTGAGGTCACATTTGAACTCAGGTCTTCCTGACTTCAGAGCTGGTGCTCTACCCACTGCGCCACCTAGCTGCCCCTTTTTCCTGTTTTATTGAAAATTCTGCATCTGTCAATAAGTCTGAAAGTCTCTAAGAATGACTTTTCTGTGGGTCACAGTATCAACGAGCCGATCTTACATTGCTACCATAAATGTCTCTCTGTCAACAAACAAACCCATATGACTCAACCATGTCACTTGTCAGATGCTTCTATGTTGACACGTTATTATTATTTTTATGACTATGATTATTATTACATATGGAAACTCCCTTCGCCAATGCAGATTGCCACTTCATCCATGACTCCATACTTAGAGGATTGCCTGAGGCTCCAGTGACTTGTCCGTTGTCACACAGCTGGTAAATGTTAAAGTTAGGACTCAATTATAGATCTTCCTTCCTCCAGGTCCAGCTCACACCTGGCTGCCTCACACGATAGGCACTTAATCAGTGTTTGTTCCATCCAAACACTAAGCCCTAGAATTTCTCCTCCTAAGAAAGCCTTCTTGGCCAAACTCAAACCACCAGTAGCCACCATGGTGTGTGGATGATTGGAACCAAAGTGAGAGACTTGTTTAGACAAGCCAGGAGCTTTTGTGAGGTTTCTCTTTATTTTGTCATTCATTCACCTGTTTGCAAAGCACCTACTATGTGCCAGCTCCACATCTGGCAATGGGAATACAGCCTGCCCCCAAGGCAGCCCATATCGAATTCCTCCTGCGAGGATCACCCTTCCCCTGGCTCTTGGCTGCAGAGGACAGGGACAACCTCCAATGGGTGCATACCTGCTCCACCTCACCCACAGGCCCCAAGATGGCTGTAATCAGGAAGGAATGAAGACATGCTATGGTTTCAAGGAGAGAGCTTGCACAGCTTCCTGTGCTGATGCTGATGCTGCTTCTGGGGGACAATGGTTTTCCTTCTATGTTTAGGTGGACCCTGGTTCTGTTTAGATAGAATTGTGGACAGCAGATGACTCCTCTTCCTCCTCCTCCTCCTTCTCCTCTTCCTCCCCCTCCTCCTTCTCCTCTTCCTCCCCTTCTTTTATCTCCTCCTTTCTTCTCTCCCTCCTCTTCCTCCTTCCTCAATTCTCTCCTCCTCTTCCCCTCCCCTTCCCTTTTTTAACTTCTTCCTTCCTCCTTTTCCCTTTTCTTCTTTTCCCTCTTCCTCCCCTTCCTCCTTTTCCTCCCCTTCCTCCTCGTTCACACACACAAGTAGCTGAGTCCCTTAGGAGACCCTACTAAGCCTGCAATGGTTCCAGTAAGACTCAGAGGGGACCTGAAGCCCTTTATTTTTTAGTTCAGAAAACTGGACAGCCAGAGATTGGCAGTGATTTGTGCCCTAGGGACCACATGACAGAGGCAGAATTCAAATGAGTCCCATTTCATGGTCACCTTTGTCACCACACGAGACCTCCTCCTACTCTGAACAGCTGTGTCAGGGACGCTCCCAGAGCAAGAGAGGAAGCCAAGGCAGCTTCTTCCTGATCTTCTGGACAGCAATCCACATCCTCCCTTCTCCCTTCTTAGATTCTGTCCAGTTCCAAGTGTCCTTCACCCCAGACAACAAAATAGGAAATCCCTCATTTCTAAACACAATCGTAAATTTCCATCTCCATCCCCATAGCCCCCCACTGCCACCTGAAGTATTTTTGCCAAGGGGCATAGATATCTAGTTAAGGGACCTTGGAAAATCATCTAACCTAAGGTGCTCCTCACTCCCCTTATCTGTAAAATGGAGTGTGAGGTGGCATTTGACTAGATGACTTCTGGGATTCCTTCCAGAAGAAATCTGTGATCTTGTGATCTATATTTCATCTGGCTGAAGGCCCTCAGACACTTATTCAACAAACATTTATTAGCTATCAGATGTGTCCTCTGGAGCAATTATTAAGCACCTATTATGAGGTAGGCATTGTTAAGTGCTGAAATTACATGAAACTGTCCTTGCCCTTGAGAATTTTATCATCGCCATTACCACACCCAGGAAAGAATCCCTATCCAGTTGGCTTACGACTCATAAGACTCATAAACTTAGGCTCTTCCAGTGTGGCAAGTCCTTCTACCCTCATCACAGGCTTGTTAGAGAATCAAATGAGATAATAAATGCAAAAAACTTTGCAAATGAGATAATAAATGCAAAAACAGCCATCCTTGGGGCAGTTTTTATGGGTATTGGAAAGTTTTCCATATTTATTCCATATTTCATACAGTCCATATTTATGCAACTTCCAATGATTGGGAATCAAGTCTTGCTTCTGACATAACCTGGCAGTCCCAGGCCAGTTTCTGCAACTGCCAGGAAGGTGCCCCCCTGCCTTAGGAGAAAGCCTTCTGCTATCACATCTTTCTTTCTTTTACTGATGAAGTCACAGATCTGGACCAACACATGCTACTTCCTCCCATTGTTCTGGGCTGTTTCCTTATCAGTGTGGCCCACAGTACCCAGAAGTAAGAAGACCTGGGTTCCAATCTGCTCAGTCTGGGCTTCAGTTTCCCCATTTGTTGCTTCTATGGGCTCTTAGGTCCCTTCCAGACCTAGGATTATGACTCTGGATCTTCCGTCCCTTCACACACTTGAGGACAGCCATCATGTTTTTCCAGAATCTCCTCTTCTTCAAGCTAAATACCTTCCAACCTTTCCATTCCTTTAGCTGTTTTCCTGTGGCAGAGACATGTCCATTCTTTTCTCATATCTCTTTTGTCACAAGTCATGAACTTTGGGGGACAGGGTAGAGTCACAGGCCTCCCCCAAAGCACCAAGACTAATGTAATCAAGATCTTGCCTTGGCCACCCCTCCCTTTCCATTAGAAATGTTGACTGGACTATTCCCCAGATTCTCCACACACACACACACAAATTCTCAGAAACTCCCAAATCTGCTAACACTCAATAACAATCTGGCAAATTGAATCTCATAAAGCAATCAGGTATGGATTTCTCATTTCTGAGCTTTGTCCTTTCCCCAAAGGGGAATTGAGACCTAGAGAGGAGAGTAAATGCTTGAATCCAGGTCCTTTCACTGCAAATCTTCCTTCTTGCCATGAGCTGGTTCTGTCAGGGCTCAAGTGAGCCACACTATCAGGTAAGTGAAGGAAGAATGTGTCAAATGATCCAAACTAGATAATAAAAGAGGGATAATAATGAGGGATAAGTGAGCAATACTAGTGTTCAGTGGAGCTGTTTGGACATGAAGGGGTCCCATTCACCTGAGGACCCTAGCAGCTTCACTGACAACTTTGCTGCCTTGGCTCAGTGTAGATTCAGGAGAATGTTTAGGAAGGGACATGGAGGACTGCCCAAGCCACAGGGTCATAGCGTCTCCCAAACTTCCTCTGGCCTGCTGTTTGATTCATCCCTAAATACTGTGCTGCTGATCTTTCCATATAATGGGGATCCCTTTAAAAAGCTGGGGGGGAGGGCATAAGCACAAATGGGGGTGATTATAAACAGTGAAGAGAAGAACAAACCACCTTTGAAGAAGGAAACTGACTTACTGAAGAGCATCCAGAGGAACATTTCCAGGATAGTGAGGAGGATCGGCTGGGAGTTTTACCTGGCCATCAGGTAGGACTGTATTCTTCTGATAACTCATAGGATTGTAGATTGAGAGATAACAATTTTAAAACTTTATATATGAGGAAACTGAGGCTCAGAAAGACAGTTTGGTGACTTTGCCAACAGTCACAAAGGCCAAGTTTCCAGAGGCCAATGTGAAATCAGGTTTTCTAATGTCAAATCCAAGTTTCCTTCCATTTGGGCACCAAATGTTGCTTCTACAGATCTCCTCTATCTGGCTCAAAATGGCACCAGGGAGGGAGTAACTAGTGTGCTCTCTGAAGAGGATGAAAAAGTGCTTGCTTTTCTTTATTTTTAGTATTTTTTGAGTTCCAAATTCTCTTCCTTACTCTCCCATCCATTGAGAAAGCAAGCAATATGATGCCCATTATGCATGTGAAGTAGTGCAAAGTATCTTTCCATAGCAGTCCTGGAAGAAGCCTTTCTTTGAAGGGAGAACCTTCTGAGCCACACACATTCTGCAATCCCTTTCAGCGGGAACTTTCTCTAATTCTTTATTGGATCAGGAAATGGCCAGAACTTAATTTTGCTGCCTTAGAAACAAAGAGGACAATGAGAGGGAGCCTTGAGGCAGGCTTTCCCTGTATTCTTTATCTAAACAGATAATCCTGGATTAATGGCCAGTCCCCTGGGGTAAAAGAACAGAAATCTAAGGCAGAGATTGATAAAGATAAACTCTGGGAATAAAACCTGAAGGAGAGGACTTGGACCTGGACTCCAGTGACATCAGCCAAGATAATTCTCAGCTAAGAACGATCAGAGAATCATAAATCCCAAAGGGGAAGAGGCTATGGAGTCCAACCTTTGTCTTATAAATGAGAGGATTGCAGTTCAAAGGACAAAAGTGGCTTCCCTAAGGTCCATAGTAAGGGGGATCAAAGACTTAGTTAGGGCTGGAAGGGATCCAGAGGTGAGAAGCCAGTCAACCAAACTTCTCATTTTACAGATGAGGAAAACTTGCCAGGGTCACATTGGTCCTAGTAGAGATGACAGAGGCTATCTAGTCTAGCCTCCTCATCCGACAGATGGAGAAATTAAGGCTCAGGCAGGATAAGTGACTTATCTAGACTCAGCTTCTCTAATATGGACTGGCAACCAGCACTATGCACTAAAATAGGATTTAGAGACTTTGTGGTGTCTGACTGGCCTTTCTCTTTCCTTAATTATTGAAGATCAGGTTTTATATCTGATAATTTATTATTATATATCTCTTTATACATATTATTATTATTATTATATCAAGATTCAGCTCTATAGTTCCCTGTAGAGACTAGAAGAAAAGTCCTGTATAAGTCTCAAAAGGGGCTTACTTCAGAGGCAGAAAAAAAGAAAGGAAAATGATATTCTCCCTGCAGCATCTTGGGAATAAGAAACAGATGGCTGACATTTCCACATCACCATGAGAATTGCATAGTTTATTAAACACACAATCCCACTAGATTCTCTTAATCACGCTGGCAAGGAGGCTAACATTATCCCCATTTTACAGATGAAGAAACTGAATCTCAGGGACTTGGCTAGCATCATGCACATTCAGGTCTGCAGGGTTCTAGGTCCAGCCCCTACTTTGTAAGTCCCTCCCTTCCTTCCTCACCAAGAAAGTCAGAGAGAAGATCTGGGACTAGAGAGACAAGAAAAAGGCAGCCCCATGGAACATCCCAAACTGCTAAATGGGGACAATACGGTGGTTCTTACTGAGGGAAAAAAATGTTTGTTTGGCACTGAAACCCTGAATCTTTAACTCAGACTGACAGCCAAGAGTGAGCAAAGCTAGAAAGGTCGAAATAGAGTCATTAATCAAAGAAAAGCTGGTCTTTATCACCAGGAAGGAGAGACCAGATGTGCTGTTGCCTCTCTCTCTCTCTCTCTCTCTCTCTCTCTCTCTCTCTCTCTCTCTCTCTCTCTCTCTCTCTCTGATTCAGCTTTCTTTTTCTCTGTGTCCTTTGCTTTCTAGGGGTGATTTCTGTTCCATGAGCACACATAAATCATTCTATTTCTTACAATCAAAGACAGGGGAGTGTGTAGGATTAGAGAGTACTGGTCTACCAGGTTAGGCTGGACTTTTTGCCGATTCTTGGCAGAACAGCAAAGCATCTGGTGGACAAAGGATGCTGAGGCTCAGGACGCACATGCAGGAACATCTCCTACCCTTTCTCTGTGTCCCAGTTCACAGATTCATAGATTTCCAAATAGAAATGACCTTGGAAGTCACCCTTCTGGTCCAACCCACTCATTTTACCTTTGAAGAAATTGACTTGCTCAAAGTCACACCCGGCAAGGTAGGTTCTACAAGTGTTCTCGGTCCCATTTTAGAGGTGAGGAAACTTCGGTGCAGAGGAGGAGTTCAGTGTCTTGCCTAAAATGACATAAGTAGTTAGTTGCAGAAATGGGGTTTGAAATTAGTCCTGATTTATACATTAAACTAATTTGAAGGACTCTTAACTTGGTCTCTGGCACTCTCCAGAAAAGCTCTTTAAACAATAGCCTCCAATTTTCCAGTGCCCTTATTTTAGAAGTAAAATTCCTGAGATCCATAAAGGGGGAAGCTAATCCTGACCCAGATTTGTCCAAAGATTAACAAGAGGAAGGGGGCAGTTCTAGGTCTGGGACTTCTGGAAATGTCTCATTGTAGGTTAATGTGGGGTGCCCCCTTCTGGTGCTGGGATGCTGTGCAATCCCCATAATACAGGCAGTTTCCCCTTGTAAAATCCTTTGGGTGCAAATTCCCAACAGCCCTAGAGATGTCCTCATGATATCTTTACAATGAGGGTGTTTAAATACAAAGAACAGAGGAGCAGAAATTTAGTGTCAGGTGAGACTTTAAACAATATCCACTTTACATGGAAGAGAACTCGGGGTCCTTCTCAAAGGAAATCTGAAAAAGAATCCAGATCCTATGGAACAGAAGCATGGGGCTGATAGTTTGGCCATTGGTCCAGGGGGGCAGCTCAGCTTCCTTGACTGGGCCTAAGATCACAGTAGCTGCAGCCACCTGCTCAGATCTGGAGGATCTCCAAGATCTCGTCTGTGTCCAGTGCTCACTCTCTGTGCAGCCAAGCCACACCAGAGGTCACAGAAGTAAAGTCCCTTGGCCACCCTCGTAGAAAGGGAAGAGACCATGTTCTGCACTCGCATGGTCCTGGAAAGAGCAGGGGATGGGGTGGCTTTGGGCAAATGCCATCATCTCTCTGACGCTCAGCTTCAACATCAGGACAGTCCCAGCTGTAAGGACCAACATGCAAGATGGAGCGTGGCAGCTAGAATCAGAAAGATGAGAGTTCAAATCCTGCCTGAGAAGAGCTGCCTCTTAAGGTACTTCACCTCCTGGCCTCAACTCTGTCATCTGCAAAACTGAAGTTGTTTCTTTATAGAATGGCTGATTCCTTCCTGCTTCACTCACTGGCAGAAAGTAGCCACCATCCAGAAAGCACTTTCATTATCGCTCAGCCATTTCCAGTCATGTCTAACTCTTTGTGATCCCCTTTGGGGTTTTCTTGGCAAAGATCCCATGCTGGTTTGTCATTTCCCTTTCCAGCTCATTTTACAGATGAGGAAACTGAGGTAAATAACTCGCCCATCACTCTAACCACTGCCCCATCCAGCTGTCCAGAAGGCACTTTATAATTCCCCAAAGCCCCTCACAAATACATGGTTTCATTGGCTCTTCTCAAAATCTCTGTGAAATCAATATTCCAGGCCTTATCATACCCATTTGACAACTGAAGCAAGTGAGATTTCAAGGACCTAGTGAGTGCTAAGCAATAAGCCATTAAGGTTGGATTCAAAGGCAGGTCTCTTCTGGTTCCCTCCTGCAAAGCTGCCCAAGGGCTGCTCTGTTCTGGGTAGCCCAGCAGGTCCGGAGGCTTCGGTGCCTTGGAGACCTATCCTTATCGAAACTTGAGGTGAAATGCCTTGTGAATAACAAGAGGCAGCCAGACAGAGCAGTGGGCAGCCCACACAGGGATGATCTCAACAGAAGAAATGGGTATTCCAATCCTGGGAACAGGATGATTAATAGTATAGCAACTAGGGCCTGCCCTGAGTCAACTCCAGTCAACAAGCATTTACTAAGCATCTAGCACATGCAAGACATTGTGCTAAGCACTGAGGAGAGAAAGAAGAGCAAAACCTTCCAAGCCCTCAGTCTAATGGAGAAGATTTTATACACACAAATAGGCAAATGCAAGACACTGAAGACAAAGTAAATAAGGATTATCAGAGGGTGGGAAAAAGGAAACCAGACTGATTGGAGCTCTGGAGAAGGCTGGGGATCCCCAGAGACAAAGATAAGGAAGGAAAGGATTCTAGGTGTGACATTTGAAATGATCTTGCATTGAACTCCTATGAGTTATTTCACACAATGTGGCACAGGATGATATCAGTGATGGAAACATTTGGAGCCTGAAAATGAGGAGAAGAGAGAAAGGAAATGAGCCCAAAGCATTTCAAAGTGAAAGGCCTGAATCCTCTGCAGCACCATCAACCTCCCCACCTCCAGCTGTGTGTCATTTGCAATGAGAAATTATCCAACAATTTTAAAAAGTCAAATATAGAATAACATTTCAAGACAAATTGTAGGACATTTGCAGGATCCAGCCCAACTCAGAATACATCAAAAGAGGCCTCATACCAAGAGCAGCAACAAAAATCTGCCTTTTTAATTGGATAAACTCACCAGATTTTTCTCATTTCCACAAAATCCTGTACACAGTGACTGCAGTAACAGAAACAAAATGAATATTCAAACAAAACCAGATGTCGTATAATTGGGATGGCCACACTCTTCTGGAGAAAATATTAGGAAACATACCTCCTTCCTTTTCTTGGGGTGTGGGGGGATTATGAGATACTCTCCTAACCATGATTGATATAGGTTTGTTGGTTTCCATGGTACAAGGGAAGGCTCATTACATGTGGGGGTGGGTTAAAAGAGACAGGGGTGAAAAGAGAAGTATATATGGGAACGATTGGGATTTATTTATTAGAGTTTCAACAAAAGTTTAGTTTCAAAAAAAGATTCCAACTCAATATAGTCTAGTAAACATTTATTTAGCACTTGCTATGTGCATAATACTATGTCAGATGCCAGAAATAGCAAATAGGGGAAGGGGAAGTTGAGAATGCTTATATAGTGCCCACTGTGGCATTGTGCCACATATGTGATCCTCACAACCACCCTGGAAGGTAGGTGCTGTTATTGTCCCCTCTTTACAGTTGAAAAACTAAAGCGCAGAGTAGTAAAGAAGTAGAGAGGGTCACACAGTGAATACTTGTCTGAACCTGAATTTGAATTCGGATCTTCCCGATTTGAGATCAAACGCTCTAGGCACTATGGTGTCACTTTGCCCCAATAAAAGAATTCTTGCCTTCCAAAAGCTTATAATCTACTAGTTAGACAAAAAAATGGAAATAGATATATTAATGTGTAGTAATTAGAGGATAGAAGAGCACCAAGTGAAAGGTGGCCCAAGAGAAAGCCTTGAAGGAAGCAAGGAATTCTGGGAAATAAGGATGAGGGAGGCACATGCCCAGGATGAGGGATGAGATGGATTCAGAGTTCAGAGACCAGGAGGACAGTGGAGCTAGCCCAGATAGAGCAGGCAGAGTCCTGGGCAAGGTACTCAATCAGCCATGGAGAGCTTTAAGTGCCAAATGCAGACTTGATATTTTAACCTGGAGGCAACAGGGAGCTGCTCAGGTTCTTTTCAGAAATGAATTTCTTGATATCTTTTAGTTTTCCATCACTCTATTCTTTCCCTTAATCAACAACATGTATTTTATGGCTTATAAAAAAAAATTACACACAGAATCTTCCTGGCCCTTTACCACAACCCTGTAAGGTAAATAAAGTATTATTACTCCCACTTCACATATGCATAAGGTGAGGCTCAGAGAAATTAAATAATTGACCCAGAATTAAATAACAACTTAAATAAAAATTAAACAGTGGGATCTGAAGCACTCTCTCCTTTCCCCTAGTCAGATCATGGTCCAAACAGCAATTAGGAAGCCAGAAGATGAGGCAAGGCACAGGATCCCCGATTTAGGACTAAAAAGAACCTTTAAATTTCCAAAGTCTCATAATTCATTTGACTTCAGAGCTAGTAGGCTGTCACTTCCGACTGCTATGCTATCTCCTATTCATTCACAAAGATCTTGAGCAGAAAAACAAACTAAATCCTGGGTCCAAGTCCCTTCCCACAAATGGCCAAAGTCTCTGCTGTCTTTTACCCTGGGGAAGAAAAAGAAAGCTCTTTCTTTCAGTCTTTACAATGAGCCTCTTCTGCATCTAGTCCCTGTATAGTCTTGTTGTTACCATGTACAATGATCTCCTGGTCCTGCTCATTTCACTCAGCATCAGTTCCTGTAAGTCTCTCCAGGTCTCTCTGAAATCATTCTGCTGATCATTTCTTATAGAACAATAATATTCCATAGCATTCATATACCATAACGTATTCTGCCATTCTCCAGCTGATGAGCATTCACTCAATTTCCACCTCTTTGCCACTACAAAAAGGACTGCTACATACATTTTTGAACATGTGGGTCCTTTTCCCTTTTTAAGATTTCTTTGGGATACAGGCCCACTAGAGAAGCTGCTGAGTCAAAGGGTATGCACAGTTTGATAGCCCTTTGGGTATAGTTCCAAGTTGCTCTCCAGAATGGCTGGATCAGTTCACAACTCCACCAACAATGTATTAGTGTCCCAGTTTTCCCACATCCCCTCAGACATTCATCATTATCTTTTCCTGTCATTTTAGCCAATCTGAGAGAAGTGTAATGGGACCTAAAATTTGTCTTAATTTCTCTGACCAATAGTGATTTAGAGCATTTTTTCATATGACTAGAAATGATTTTAATTTCTTCATCTGAAAATTGTTCATATACTTTGACCATTTATCATTTGGAGAATGGCTTGAATTCTTACAAATTGGAGTCAATTCTCTCTGTATTTTAGAAATGAGGCCTTTATGAGAACCCTTAGATGTAAATTTTTTTCCCAATTTACTGCTTCCTTTCTAACCTTGTCTGCATTGGTATTATTTGTCCAAAAACTCTTTTACTTAATATAATCCAAATTATCCATTTTGCATTTCATAATATACTCTAGTTCTTTGGTCACAAATTCCTTCCTTCTCCACAGATCTGAGAGATAGAGGTTCCATGATTTCTAAACCCTTCCTCATTCTAACCACTGACTTCTACTCCAGCATGTAATTGTCTATTCTACAAGATGATACAGCATTCAAGTATGATAGGAAGAAAGAAGGGCATGTTCTTTGCTCCCTTAGGCCTCTGGGCTTTCATTTACACTGTGCCCTAACACCTGAAATCCCCCTTCCTTCTTTCTTTTTTTTTTTTTCCTTTTTGCTGAGACAATTGGGGTTAAGTGACTTGCCCAGGGTCACACAGCTAGGAAGTGTTAAGTATCTGAGACAAGATTTGAACTCAGGTATTCTTGACTTCAGGGTTGGGTGCTCTAAACACCGTACCACCTAGCTGCCTCTCCCTTCCTTCTTTGGATATTAGGCCTCACCTACAGGGCCACCTCCCACATAAGGCATTCAATCAAGGCATTTTGCTGCAGTCAATGGAATCTATAATTAACCAGCTTTCTTGCCTTTCCTGTTATCCTATTAACTCTTGATGTGTCTGACCCCTTGACTTCTTCACTGAAACCAGCCATGGCACTCTCAATCTGTATGTGTACAATTGATTTTTTTCACCTTTGTATAAGACTTTATATTAATTAATTCATTTAATTCATTTAATTTTTACCCAGTCAGGCTACTTGGTCATCCTAATTCCATTACTGAATACCCCAACTTTGGGCCTGCAAATTTAAGAAGGATGATATTGTTCCCTTGATCCAGGGCACTAATATAAGTGTTAAAGGACCTAGAGCCAAGCATAGACCCCTGAGTTACTTGCCCCAAGCTGAAGGCAACTGCTTTCTCTTGTCACTTAATTTGCCTTTTGATTCCTCATTTACCATTTTTATTCTGCCCTTCTTCTTACTCAGACATCTTCCAGGAAAGTGATCCTTGTGGAGATGCAATCTGTCAATTGTCTCTACAGATGTAGCAGCCCTCCCACTCACGCACTGGCTGTCCCCACCTCAGCAGCCATAGCTCCCGAAGACTTAAAACACAAAGTTCTGGCTACCACTGTCCTTGGTCTGACCAAATGCTCGATGTAGAAACCGTTGATATTTTATCGGTGACGATGCCATGGAAGAAGGAGTTTGATCTTCACTTTACTGCTGCCTCCTAAGAATCACAAGGATGTTCCCTCTGGCGGGAAGCTGAAATCACTTGCAGATATTGTCTTTCCTCATTGGAATGGGAGCTTCTTGAGAGCAGGGACTGTCTCCCATTTGTATTTTTATTTCTAGGGTTTATTATAGCTCTTGACATATAGTCAATGTTTAATAAATACTTTTTCATTCATTCATTTATTCATTCTCACCTGGAAGTTGCCTGTTAGAGCTCAATCTCTTCCCAATCTAAAGGGCATTTTCCTTAGTAGAGAAAACCAAAATGGAGCATCTTCCTTCAATCATTGATCTATTTCCCCAACTACCATAAGGATTGAATCATCAATGGGCAAGCCATGGTTCTCTGCATCTGTGGGACGAACATTGGTCTGCCCTTCTCAAGAGGGATGCTCAGTTGTTAAACAGCCCAGGATTGGTTGCTTGGTTGAGTTCATGAATTTGGTGAAAGCCAGTATTGTTTCACTTTTTTATTTGTTTCTCTGTTGCTTGTCCAGGTCAATGATTTCCCATGCCATTCTCTTCCCCAGGTCTCAGTTTCCCTCTCAGTAAAATAAGGAAATCAGTAAGGCCCCTTCCAACTCCAGGCCTGTGATTATAGGATTTGTAAGGTCTTTCTCAGTTCCAATTATCTGGACAGGTGCATTGATTGGGTAAGGGAGGGGATGCAAGGGGAGGCTCTAGTGAAATGGGACTGCCTCATTACTAGAGTTGGAGGTAAATATGTTGGAAAGCCTATGTGGTCAGACCATTTCTGTGATTATATTGGGAGATTATCTATATTGATTTTGAGGATCCAGCCTTCCTGCTGCAGGCAGGTGTGGTAGGCTCCCCAGCTAAGTTGAGTCAATCATCATTGGCTGTTAGCTTTGTCCTTCAGTGTCATTTTGCCAATAGAAGTATTGGCCCATTGCCAGAGCTCCCACATAATTCAGAGAAATTACAGTGACGGGGAGGCAGGAAGACCAAAGTCCAGCCAGCAACTGTTGGGGCTAGGTTCTAAAAGTCAGGGAGCTGGGAGCTGGCCATGGCCCTTCCCCTTCAGAACCAAAGGAGAGCTCTGCACTCACTGCTTCAATGCAACTATTAAATAAATGCCTTGTGATTGTGTGTGTGTGTGTGTGTGTGTGTGTGTGTGTGTGTGTATGCACACACGCCCTTCTCTTCCCAGTGGACTAAACGCCCCATGAGATATAGAAATGTTTTCTTAAACTCTGTGCTGTACCCAGTGCCGAGCACAGGGATTTGCATCTTTTCTTTGGGAAGTGGAAGAAAAGGATAGGGGGTTAATCAAATGGCAATTTTGAGGTACCTACTGTGTTCCAGGAACAGCACTGAAGGTGTAACCTCCCTAGAAACAACTCCTCAAAGAGTTCCCCATTTAGTGCCATATGATCTCCTCAGAACACAGTATTCCCAGAGTAGAAAACCCCCTCTCCTAACACAGATGCAATAGGAAAGTGGCCTTTCACATTGAGAGTTTAAGTGACAGTTTTCCCAGATTTCCTGGCTCCAAAGTCATCCCAGAAGCCATTACTCAAAAGTTTGTCTTTTTAGGAAGCTCCCCTAAAAGTGACAATTGGGGACCTTTCTGTCACTTTTAGGTTCAAGTGTTTAAGAGGAGAGGAGGCCACAGATCTGCAGGGGGAAAGAGACCTGAAGGCACAGTCAGCTAGATTGGATGATTATATCACAGGCTTGGAGGAAGGAAGAGACCTCTGAGACCAACGTATACCTGAGCCATCATCCCCTGCAAGCATTATTAGTGAGTGACTTTCTGCCTCTGCAGGAATACCTATATCAAGGAAGATCCCTATCACCTCTCAGAGTAGCCCATTCATCCTTAGGTCAGCTCCCATCTTCTGCTACTAATTCTGAATCCTTCTAGTCCATGGAGTCACCTAACACTTTGAAGATTGCTGTTGTTTTATCATGCCCCCAAGGCTTCTCTGACTCAATGCTTTCTTCACTAGGGCCCAGGCAATCTGATTGGAGGCCAGAATGAGCAAACTGACCCATTTAGGCCACTCTGTTCACAGTTGATCCTAGACACCATATCCATCTTTCCTCTATCTTCCCAACTATTCAGTTATCTACCCAGGCCATCTCACCATCCGTCCCCTCAGTACAAATCTAGTAACTCCACTGTCAACTGCTGGAGAAAACCATTTGTTTTAGAAACAATGGCAAATCATCCCCCCGTTATTTTTTTTCCTCTTTCTTCCAAGTTCATCCTACCAATTAACTGAACCCCAGGCCAATCTTTCTGCAATGTCACTTTTATTCCACCCCTCTCCCTGTTTTATGAGTTTTATTTATAATGCTCCCTTTTTTTCCTGTAAGATTTTGCAAATGAATTTATATACTAAAGTGGTGTTGCTCTCTTGGCTGCTATCTCTCTCCATTTGTCAAGGGGATAAGTGTTGCTGATTGATGTGGTTTCTGGGTTCTTTTGGTCTCCTTGTTCTGATAATTACATTTATTAAACTTACTTAGTGATAGTCTCTGTTGTTATCTGTTACTTTATCCATTTCCTATGTTCAAGATCAAAATCTCATTTAGGTCAGGATCTAGCTATTTTATAGGGTTCTACTTAGAGCCAGTTTACTTATTTAACCACTGAGGAAAAGGTCATTAAGTGTCTTACTGAAGATCATATGGATAGAAAAATGCACATGATAAGATTAGATTAAGATTTGAACAGAGACTTCTGGCTCAAACCCACTGTTTCCTCCGTACTGTGCTACCTTCTTCTAAGACCAAGCCAAATCTTATTTTCATTCCTTCTCTACTGGAATTGATTTCGATATTTTTTTTTCTTATCCATTAATGTTTTTACAGCACAGAGACAACAGATCTCCAATTCACAAACTCATTTCCTATTTCTTAAGAGATCATCAGTTTGGGGCATCTAGGTGTCACAGTGGTTAGAGCACCAACTTTGTCCAAGATCTCTTAACTCCAATTTATTTTGAATGATCTCATTGAATTCTTTGTAGAATTTCTTTCCCTTTCACCCATAGAAGTAGATTTTGATAGTTAAATTACAATTATCTTCATTTAGGACATTTGAACTCTTGCCTTAGAAACTTTGCACCGGCTGCCTGCCTCCCATGGTCAGTGCGCACATCCAGGCTGCACGTCTTTACCTTTGCCTTTTAGAATCTAAAATGCAAATGCCACCTCCTATATGGAGCTTTTCCTGATTTTGCCCTGTTGCTAGTGCCAACCTCAAAAGTACTTGTGCTTTATTTTATATAGTTTATACTTGCATATACTCACATAGCTTTTTCTCCCTTGAAAGAATATTGTAGACTGGTTTTATTTTTTCTTTTCTTAGCATCTCTGGTGTTAGAATATTTAATAGTGATTGCTGATTGATTTTTAAAATAATTCATGAAATTATTAAATTCATTAAACCTTAATTCAAATAATTTTCCTTCCTTAGTTAAGATTTACACTAATTAATTGGAATGAATTAACAAACCCCACATCCAGATAAGGAATTGATGAACTCTGAGTGCAGACTGAAGGATATTTTGTCACTTTATTCTTTTTCATTTTTTTCCCTTTTGATCTGTATCTTCTTTCACAACTGTAACTAACATGGAAATATGTTTTGCATGATAGCACATGTATGACTAGCAAAATGCTTATCATCTTTAGAAGAGCGGGGTAAAGGGGAGGGAGGAAGAAAAACTTAGAACTCAAAATCTTGTAAAAATTCATGTTGAAAACTGTCTCGACATGTTATGGGGGGTGGAAGGAGGGTGGTATTTAAAAATACAATAAAATGTTCAAGGAAACAAAAAACAAACCAAGCAATCTTTCCCCCCAATCCCTCTAAATCTCTAAGGAGAATCTTCATTTGATTGTCTGTTCGTTCTCATTTTTTCCTCTCGCCTCTGGGAGGCAGCTAGATACAAAGAGATAACCGGAAGTCATGTCAGGAAGAGGTGCTCAAATCTGACCTCAGTCACCCACTGGCAGCAGGACTCTAGGCAGGTCACAGCTTTTCTCAACATCAATTTCCTCATTCGTAAACCGGTAATAGAATCCTTATTATTAGAGTTGTGGGAAGGATCAAACGAAGTGAAAGCTGTGCAGCACTTTATAAATCTTAGAGTACTATATAAATGTACTATATGCATCCTATATAATCTGCTTCCAATTTGTTATGATTTATTATTACTGCTATTAAGTGGCTCAGTGGTTAGTCCTTTGGGGCAGGAAGATGAATTCAAATCTGATCTCAAACACTGACTGACTTCATGGCTCTGGGTAAGAAACTTATCCTCATCTGCTTCAGTTTCCTCATCTATAAAATGGAGATGATAACCTTCTCAAGCTTCTTGTGAGATTCAAATGAGATAAAGTGGGCACTGCGCTATCTAAATATTATTATTATTGGGATTCCCCCAAAAGAGAGCAAAGGAAAATTAAAAGGATCCCTAAAACCCCAAATCTTTTAGGATCTCTTTTTGTGGATAAAACCCCAAACCTTTGAGGATCTCTTTTTGTGGATAAAACCCCAAACCTTTGAGGATCTCTTTTTGTGGATAAAACCCCAAACCTTTTAGGAGCGCTTTTTGTGGATAAAACCCCAAATCTTTTAGGAGTGCTTTTTGTGGATAAAACCCCAAACCTTTTAGGATCTCTTTTTGTGGATAAAACCCCAAACCTTTTAGGATCTCTTTTTGTGGATAAAACCCCAAATCTTTTAGGAGCGCTTTTTGGGGAGGCAAAGATTTGTGAACTGACTCTACTGGGCCTGTATCCCAAAGAGAGCATAAAAAAAGGGGAAAGGCCCTACAGGTGCAAAACTGTTTGTAGCAGCTCTTTTTGTAGTGGCGAGGAACCGGAGCCTGAGTGGAGGGAGGCCCATCAGTTGGGGAACGGCTGAACGAATTATGCTCTAGGAATGTAATGTTTATTTTGCTGCAAGAAATGAGAAAGGGGATGATTTCAGAGAAACGTGGGGAGACTTGCAGGAACATCAGCAAAGTGGAAGAGCAGAAGCGGAACGATTAAGCACCCAGAACTCCAACGGGGCAAAGAAAAGCAGCTTGGAAAGGCTCTCCTCGTTGCAGGGAGGGCCCCAGGAAGGAACCTGCTCTCCAGCTCCCGCGAGGTGATGGATTCGGGATGCAGACAGAGCCACATTGGACAGTGCGGGACGTTGTGTGTGTTTGACCGCTTGTTTCCCAGCTTGTGGTCCGGGGGGAGGGGGAAGGAGGGGAAAGTCAGCGCGCCTTCCCTGAAAAATAAAATAAGATGGAAACAGCCCGACTCACTGCGTGGTGGAAGCAGCGTTGGTTTAACCCTTCGCCTGCTGGATTTTTAGCGAGCACCGAGTAGGCAGAGGTCGCGCTCTCGCCCGCTGGGACCAGAGGGAGCAGGAGTCGGCGCTGACCGGGAGATTTCAGAACCGCAGGAACCCGGGACAGCCCCCCCACCCCGGCAGCGCAGGCCGGAATCCCCGGGCCCTTACGACCCTGGCCCGGGGTCCCCCGCGCAGTGGGTGTCGGAAGCAGGGCCGGGAAGCTGCATCCTCCCGGAGCCGAGAAGTGGCTTCCCGTTTTCTGCCGGCTCAAGGCTGAGCGGGGGTCGTCGGGAGCGGCTCGTCCGGGGGCCCTCTGTCCGCCGCGGCCCCCGACCCTGCGCCCTCCGGGAGGGCCCTCACTTTACCTGCCCGCGGCCTCAGGATGCTGCGGCGGCGGCGGCGGCGGCCGCGGAAGGAGGGGGAGGAAGAAGAAGGGGAGGCGGGGCGGGGGCGGGGAGGCAGGGGAGAGGGCGGGACCGGGCCGAGCAGGCTCCGGGCAGGAGGCCGGCCAGGGGCCGTGAGTCAGGGCCCGGCGGGGACGACGCTCCGGGCCCGATCCGGCCGCAGGTGACCGGCCCAGCCGCTGTCCAGGGCTGCCCGGGAGGGAGCCGGCGGCCGCCACAGCCTCGGAAGGGGGAGCCCGCGGCCGGGGGCTGGCAGGGGGAGCCGGCAGGCGGGCTCGGTGGGCGCCGGGAGCCCCGGCTCTTCCTCGCCGAGTGCCTCCGATGCCGGCCGGACCGCGGGGGACCGGCCACTAACCCGGACCGGGGAACCTGCGCATCCCGAACTGCTGGTGAGCAGCCGTGTGCGTGCGCGCGCTTGCGCGGGGGAGTGTGCGCGCGTGTGTACGTTTGTCGGGGTGCGCTTTCTGCCCTGGGGCGCTCGGACTGAGGGGCTGTCCCGTGCAGCGCGTGTGTGCCCGCGGGGCCGTGCGCACCTGCCCGGACCTCTCGTCCCGCGCTTGGGGCGGGGGAGGGGCGGAAGTGCGCTCGATGGCGACAGCTGGCTCGCTCACCCCCGCGGGGGCCCGGGGAGGACGCCCCTCCCGGGCCCCGCATCCCCGGCCCCGGCTCCGGGACAGCCGGAGGAAGGGGACCGGGCCGCTCAAGGTCACACGTGGAAGCCGGGCCAGAAGTCCCCGGGCGCCCGGCTCCGAAGGCCGCTCCCGAGAAGGGAGGCGCGAGCCCCGGCCCCCGGGGGAGGGCGGGAGCACTTGGCCGGGAGCTGGGGCCGTCAGCGAGCAGAGCAGATGTTTGTGATGGAACTTCCCCTGCGGTCCTCCCGGAGGGGGCCCCGGCCAGGTGGGCTCTGGCCCAGGCGCGCGCACGCTGCCCTCAGCTGTGTGTGTGTGTGTGTGTGTGAGAGAGAGACACACGCGTGCGCACGCTGCCCTCAGCTGTGTGTGTGTGTGTGTGTGTGAGACAGACAGAGACAGACACACGCGTGCGCACGCTGCCCTCAGCTGTGTGTGTGTGTGAGAGAGAGAGACACGCACGCGCACACTTCCCTCAGCCTGTGTGTGTGTGTGTGTGTGGTGTGGAAGACAGGACAGACACCGCGGCCCACCCCCCACCTGTGTGTGTGTGTGTGTGGAGAGAGAGAGGGGGCGCCTTCCCTCAGCCTGTGTGTGTGTGAAGGGGGCGGCCCGCTCCCTGTGTGTGGTAGAGAAGACACGGTCCCCCTTTAGCTGTGTGTGTGTGTGTGTGTGTGAAGAGAGACAGACACATGTGGAATGCCCTCAGCCTGTGTGTGTGTGTGTGAAGAAAAGACCGTTGGGCTGCCCCGCCTGTTGTGGAGGTGGGTTTAGAGAACACGCGTGGCCTGCCCCTCAGCCTGTGTGTGGGTGGGGAGTGGAGGAAACGCGGCACTTCCCCAGCCGTTGGTGGGGGGGAGAGAGGAAACACGCGTGCACGCTGCCCCAGTGTGTGTGTGTGTGGTGGTGTGTGTGTGTGGGAGACAGAAGAGACAGACACACGCGTCCAACCTGCCCTCGTGTGTGTGTGTGTGTGTGTGTGGGTTGGAAGAGCAATGCGCGCGCGCCCTCACCTGTGTGTGTGTGTGTGGAGTGTGGGTGTGTGTGTGGACGGGGACAGACACGCGCGCACCTTCCCCAGCCTGTGTGTGAGGTGTGTGTGGGAAGGAGACCACGTGTGGACACTGCCCTCAGCCTCTGTGTGTGTGTGTGAGACTCAGAGGCAGACGGAGCTGTGGGGGAGGGGGTAAGGCGGAGAGAAGAAATCCCCGGGCCGAGCTGGCCGGCGGTTCACGGGCCCTGCCCCCAGACCCCTCGGGCTCCCCATAAATAACGTAACCCCTCTCTGAGCGCCCCGGGACCGCCGTGCTCAGCGCTGCTGGGAGAGCGCCCGCCGCGGGGGCTGCTCTTGCCTTGAGCGCAAACCCGCAGCCTGGAGGAGAAATAACGAAATCCAGGCGGGCTGTGCTGCCGCTTTATTACACAGAGTAGCCGGGCTCCGGCCCGGCCTCCGGCCCGGCCTCCGGGGCCACGGCTGTAGACCTGGCAGGAGCGGAGTCCAGACGCCCCCCTCCCTCTACAGCCGGGGAAGCCCTTCCGGGGGGGCTTGGGACTTTGCTAAGGCCACCCAGTCCAACGCTGGGGAGCTGCTGCAGGTTCGGGAGAAAGAGGGCCGGGGAAGGTCCCATGCTGCCCACGGGGCTGTTATTTTGAAAAGGGAGCGCTGCTGGCCGAAGCCGCCGCTGACGCTGGGAGCGGCTGATGTCAGGGCAGGAGTTTTCTTTCTAGATCTCACGCCCGGCACCACGAATGCTCCTGGTCACACTGGCCGCAGCCCGGCTCCAGGGCCTTCCTATTATGAGCGCAGAGTTCCCGGCAGAGTCGATAGCTGGCCAAGAGTTCTGCTGACCTTTTCTTCCCAGAGTTTTGTAAGAGGGTTTTTTTTTTTATGACTTTCCTGCCTCCCCTCTTTCTCTGTCTCTGCTTAAATTTTTCTTATGCCCAAGTATATCCACTTCTCCCTTATTCCTCTTTTCTCCCCTCTCCCTTCTCCTTTCCTCTCTTCTCTTTCCCCCTTGCTCTCTCCTCCCTCCCTTCCCCTTCCTTTGCCTTCCCTCCTTCCCTTCTCCTTCTTTTTCTCCCTGCCTTCCCTCTCCACTTTTCTCCTCTCTTCCCTTCCCCTTCTCTGTCTCTCTTCTTTTCTTTTCTCCCTCCATTTTCCTCATCTTTGGGGGGCCTTGGAGTCACCCATTGAATGTTCCCAGCCAGGCTGCTAAATTTAGCTCCCACAGTTACACTCCCAGACCAGCCGCGTCACCGCAGGATCTCAAAGCCGGAATTGACCTTCGCCATCGGCACCCTTGTTTTTCAGGGGAGAAATCCGAGGCTGATGATGGAGGACTGAGACCCGGTCCCCTGACTTCCCGTGCAGGCCTTTCTTCTCAGAACAAGGATGTTCATTCTGGGAAATCTTATGGGGTTTCTGGGTTTATTTCAGTCAGCATCCCCTCCCTGCCCTTTAACCTCACCAGCCGGGTCATTAAAGCGTTTACAGCAGATAGAACCACTGTTGGCGATTTTCAGGTTGGACGGGGCTGAACCACATCCCTTTGTCCAACAGGTCATTTAACAGACTTGGTCACTGAGGCTCAGAGAGGGGGTGACCTATCCAAGGTCACCCAGCTACAAGGGCAGAATTGAAGCTTTGGAGCTGGAAGGCACCTGGGAGGTCTCCCAGTTTAAGTGACTGGGAGCCAAGAGATAGGCAGAGGTGAAATGGCTCCTGGTGGGAAGTGGCAGGATTAGAATTCAGCTCCAGAGCCTTAGTGAATGTCAGAGAAACTAGACTAGTCTGTCCTGGAGGGATTTTCCAGAGGCTTTGCTATTGCTGGCCCAGAGGAGGTGCCTGATAAACTTTCCTTGACTGTGCCAATCCCAGGGATGAGGAATGGAGATTGGGAGGCCTCTCCACAGTTCTCAAGGAAGCGAGTGGGACTCTGGGAGTGAGACTCTGGCCTCGGGCCCTGCCTGCTGGTCTGTCTCTCCTTTTCCAGACCAGAGGGAGAAAACAAGATCCAGCTAGGCCAAACCTTGCACTTTCCAGAGGAAGAAACCTTTCCATAAAAGGGGTTTAACCCTCTTGTTTAAGAATGAGAAAATCAAGGCTGATGGAGAGATCATAGAGTGGGATTTGAACCCAGAGCCCCTAATTGCAGTCAGTCCACTCCACTGGGAGGAGGGGGTTCTCCTTAGGAGACCAACTGGATAATCTTGGAGCAGAGGGAGCCATTCCTTCCAGCCCCAGCCCCGCCGCCTTGGGCCACTCTCCAAAGAGCCAAGCTTCAGATTATTGTTAATATTCTCTGCATAATTATTTCCAGAGTTAAAAATAACCAAACGTGCGTTCTTTCGGCCCGGCGGTGCACGTTGCCTAGCGACATGGGTTCAGGGTGAGTTTTTGCTTCCTTTTTTTCTAAGTTACCCCTTGTGTTGCACAGAAGCAGCTGGCCCCCGGGTTTCCGTGAGCTCCTCTGACTGGCAGAGGACTCCGACAATAAGTAGAAGAAGGGGTGGCCTGGGAGTTAGGAGAGCAGGGTCCAAATCCCCCTCGGTGATCTCTAAAGCCTCAGTTTCTTCATAGGGAGAATGGGGGGATGATCCTTTTCTTCCTACTTAGGGAAGGGGACCTTGGATCCTGCCCCACCATTTGAAAAACTGAGGTCCAAAGGAGATCAATGGTTTTCCCAACACTGCTGGTCTCATGAGAGTCACATGGGAGCCCCTTATTTCACATCCAGCTCCTTCTCCTATACCTCGCTGCCTTCCCAAGGTTCACTGGAGGAGAGGAATCTGTCTAAGGCAGGAAAACCATGAGCAATTTGTCCTCAGCCACTCCTCCTTGCTGGGATAAAGGCCGTGCTTCGTTCCTCCCTTCCCCACTGCCACGGCTGGCGTCTCCCTGGGGCCTCTGTGCTCCCCTAGCTCTCTGCCTCCATTTCCTCAGTGGATCCCCCAAGAGAGTTGGTGAGGAAGGGGTTAGGCACAGGAAGACTGAGCTAGGTCCCAAGCCGGGGCTCACTCTGATGCCTGAGAGAAGGAGCCCGAAGTCCTGGCTTCAAATCCCTGCTTTGTCACTCACAAATTACAACGGTGGGCAAGACATTGACCTTCTCTGGATCTCACTTTGCTGGCCTTTTTAATGGGGGCAGAGATCAGTCTAGAGGTTTGGTGTAAGGAGAAATTCAAGAGGAGAAGAGGAAAAATGTTTAGGGAGAGGAGCAAAGCTTGGATACAGGATTTAGTCTGTGTCAGGGTGGGCCAGATTGGGGGGGAGAGGTAAAGTTTAGGAGGAAGCTTGGTGTGGAGGAGGCTAGATGGATCTGATGGGACTTGGTCCAGAGAGCCTTGAATGCCAGGAAAGAAAATTTAATTAATAGGCAACAGGGAGTCATATGGTTAGATTTGGAGTGGTCTTTGAGATGCGGATTTTAGCCAAGCATTTGATCAGATCTCTCGTGCTGTTCTCATGGGCAGGATGGTGAGGTGGTGAGTGATAATCCCATATAGCTGGTGATGGAACTAATCGAATGACTGTAACCAAGGGGTAGTTTATTAATGGTTTACTATCAAGTTGCAGGGATTTCTGCTTAGCCCCATACTATAGATCATTGCTATCAATGATGTGGATAAAGGTGTAAAGACGGCAGGTTTATTGGGTGTATAGATGATGAAAGGACATTTAGGGGCTGGGAACATACTGGGTAATGGAGTCAGTATCCAAAAAGATACCAAGTGAATCTAGTATGATAAAAATGCATAGAGACAAATGTCAAGTATTATACTTGGGTCCAAAAAATCAACTCCATAAATCCCAAGATAGGGAAGCTGTGGCTTCCCAGAAGCCAGTCTGCAAAACTGTTGGCCATTTAAGCACAAGTCAAATATGGAATTAGATTGTTCTCTGGTGGGTGGTTGTGGCAAAAAAGTAAGCATGGGTTCTCAAAAGCTCCACCAGGAGAGCACATCAGCTCTGGGTGGTCCATTGCTACTGGGAAGCTTCAGGGATGAGCTTGGGGACGGACTGACTGTGTCTACTTTTCAAGGACCGTTCCAGCCAAATATGGCAAGCTTTTCTCACCAGCACGCTGCTTGCAATTTCTTGTGTCTTGCCCCTGATATTTCAGAGTATTTAAGAACCTGGGAAGTGATGGTACTGTGTCCTCTGGCCTGATCAGAACACATCTAATGGCTTGTATTTAATTCTTGATAACCTGGGATCATCCTGAAGAGTTCATTCAGGACGGTGAGGGACTCTCAGAACATGCAAGAAGTCACTGGGGCTTCTGAGTGGAGATTTCAGGCAGGATGCCAAATGTGGTCTCCCTTATCATACTGGTCTACTTCCTGTTCTCTGTGTGGAAACATTTAAAAACCTCTACTTTTTAGGTTCTCTAGAATTATTAAGAAATAATATTTCTGGGTAGCTAGGTGGTGCAGTGGATAGAGCACTGGCCCTGGAGTCAGGAGGACTTGAATTCAAATCTGGACTCAGACACTTAACACTTCCTGGCTGTGTGACTCTGGGCAAGTCACAACCCCAAATACCTCAGCCAAAAAAAAAAGAAAGAAAAAGAAAAAAGAAAAGAAATAATATTTCTTTTCAAAATCTTTGGAAAAGCCTCCAGTAAGGGCTTGTATAGGTTGAGGGCCAGAAGACCTTCCTTAAGGACATGAGTTAAGAACCAACCTTTGGAAGTATTTGGAACCAGCGCCTCTCAAGGGGAAGGCTCCTCTTCCTTTGGAAGGGAGCGATCCTCCTTCCTCAATGCCATTGATTGCTCCAAAGGAGAGCCCAAGAGGGGATGAGACAGCGACTGTCATTCTGGAAGCTTGCTCAAACTGGTGTGTTCCATATTCAGATTCTTTTTCCTTCAGTGTTTCCTATAAATGTTACCTGAGAGAGTCATGTCTTAGGGAATTGAGTCCTCTACCAGTTGGGGCGTCTCTCTCTTTATGCTAGAAATACGTGGATATGTGATGCGTGTTACGTGGATATGTGATGTGTGTTAAGTTTAATGAAGGCGTTCTGCTCACGTTGAACCTAAAAAGCAGAATGTAGTGTTGCACTAATATTGGGATTCACAGTGTTCTGAGACCCTTGAATGCCCCATTTCACCGGCCAGCTATGCCCTCTGGCAAGGATACAACTCCCTTCTCTGGCTCACGGAGTCCCCAGCTGGCTTCAGCCACAGCCAAGTGACTCCTGTTAGATGGGGCCTTTCTGATGCCCTCAGACTTCACTGTTCCGTCCCTCTGGAAACTGCTTGATTTGCTTTTTTACCTGGCAGTGTCCATATTTAACCCCCCCATAGAATATAAACTTCTGGGGACAGGATCAGCATGATGTGCTTTGTGTCGAGGAGGTGCTTAATAAATGTGTCTGGACTAACCGATGGCAGCAGAAGGGATTTCTGTTCTGGGATAGGTGATACTAGCAGTCCCCCCCAAATGGGGTGACGTGGTGGTCAAAGTTATCCACATCTGCTGTCCCCGGACAGGAAACGTGTCCAGGGACTGAGGAGCTCCTTCCTAAGGCTCCGCACTGTGCCCTGAGCAGACGTGCCAGGATGAAGAAGGCTGTGTGATGGCATCTCGCTGGGCTGGGAGGAGGAAGAGGGATGAGGGTAAGGGAGACCCCGGATGGAGATGAGGGAGTGGGGGCGAGGGGTGCCCATTCCCACCAGCGGCAAGCACGGGCCTTCTCTTTTTGTCTTCAAAGCCCCCATGCCTGCCAGTGTGCCTGGAACATGGGAAGCCCCTGAGTCATTGCACGAATCAGGCCGGTTTAGGGGAGAGAGAAGGGAACAAGAGGAGGGTGAGTTAGAATTTGGACATAGGATCAGAGATCTGGAATGAGGAGTGTTGAAGTTCAGCTCTTTTTTGCTCTATTAGTACATATTTACTTCAGTCTTGATGGGCTGACATTGTAGGTACCCACTCTTTAAAAAATCTTTATGCATTTATTTACACAAAAGAGGTTTAACCCACTTATTTTGTGGATGAGAAAGCTAAGGCTGACAGAAGTTAAGTGACTTATCCAAAATGACACAGGTAGAATCGGCCATTTCAGTTGATCTGACTCTTTGTGACCCCCGACTCTCTGTGACCCCATTTGGAGTTTTCTTGGCAGAGCTATTGGAGGAGTTTTGCCATTTCCTTCTCCAGATCATTTTACAGATAAGGAAACTGAGGTAAAGTGGGTAAAGTGATTTGCTAGTGATTCTGGGGCTGGATTTGAACTTGTGTCCTCTGAATCCAGACCCAGAGCTCTTTTATCCAAACAGTGATTCCCCCAGAGCTGTTAGAAAATCCTGGGCTCACCCAGTTGGTCTCATTATCTCAACATTTCAGCCTCCACCCCTGTAATCCTTAGTTCTCCTCAGGCTTCTCTTGCCCATGAGTCCTTTCCCAAACAGGATCTCAAAGGACTGGGAGCTTTGTAGAACCCTGTGAGGGAGGTAATGCTCCCTCACTTTACAGAAGAGGAAACTGAGGCCCCGTGAGTGAGGGATATAGGGCTTAGAGCAAGGAGCAGCCGGGGATTTAAACCTGGGGTTTGCTCCTCCCAATCTGGGTTCACAGAATGCTAGGCCGGAAAGGGTCTTGGAGGCTGCCTCGTGTGGCCAGGGTCTGCCGGGGACCCCCTGCTACATTCCCTCTGCCTTGAGGAGGCCCCACTGGGGACGGCTCCGCCGCAAGGAGGCTCCCGGGTTCCCTGCATCCTCTCCATCAGTCCTGCTTCTTCCCTCTAGGCCCAGAAGATCAATCCTGGGCCTTCCTCATGGCAGCGGTTCTGGGGCAGCCAGCGGCCCCCTCCTCTCTTCTCCCTCCGGCCAAGCATCCCCATGCCCTTCTTCCATCCCTCCTGAAGAGGAGAAAAAGGGACTCGTGGAGGATACTGGGAGGTGTCCCCTCCCCCGCACACGCTGCCCACACCCTTTCCATTAGGCCTGTGGTTAACGGGCCGGGCACCCAGCCTTCCCCCACTGGGCCAGGGGCCGGCTCCACTTATTCTGAGACAGGAGGCCGCCATCAGTCACTCCTCATTAGCTCTTCTTCATGACTGGGCAGGGTGTGTGGGGGAGGGGGGCTTCCTGTTTGTTCTGTCCCCATCTCTGCTTGTCTCTCCTCTTCCTCCCCGCTCCCCGCCTCTGTCTGTCTCCCTAGTTCTCTGTCTCTTTCTTTTTTAGTCTCTTCTCTCTGTGTCTGTCTGTCTGTCTGTCTGTCTCTCTTTCTCTCTCTCTTTCTTTCTCTCTCTCTCTCTCTCTCTCTCTCTCTCTCTCTCTCTCTCTCCCCTCCCCCTTCTTTGTGTGTGATGCAGAAAACCCAGAGCATCCATTCCTCCAGCTCACCGGAAGGACCCCGGCCAGAAGGGGCGGGCCTCTGGGGGGGATGGACCCAGAACAGTGACTTGAAGATTTCCGTGGTTTGGTTCATGGTGAGGGCCTTTGTTTCCTGCAGCGTTCTGCCATCTTGTGCCAGAATTCCCGCCGAGCACTCCCTGCTTCTCTCTGAGCCCCCCATTTCCCATTGCTCCTCATTCTTCAGATCCTGAGGGGGAGCCGGAAAGGGCGGGGGCTCCCCTCATCCACCCCCCTCGTTTTATGTGGGAACTGAAGTCAGTGTCTGGAGGATCTCGTTCAGGGTTACTCAGAGGTTAGGGAGCACTCCTGGACGTGAACGGGGGTCCCCATCTCCTATCCAGGTGCACTTGCTCTCATGGGAGCCGCACCATGGACTCAGAGCTCGAGGTCAGCAGAGCTTGTGGTCAGCAGGTCTGGCCCTCTCATTCCACAGATGGGAAACTGAGGTGGATAGGGATGAGCAGACTGCCCGAGGCCCCGGGGCTTGGTTCCCTTCCCTCCCAGCTCTTCCTCCCACCATTATTTATATGGAGATGGTTGTTTGAACGGCATCTCCTTTGCTGGGAGCTCCTTGTGTTTAGCACAGTGCCTCACATACAGTAGGTGCTTAATAAATGTCTATTGATTGACTGTTAGAAATCAACTATTCACTCATTTGGGGCACACTTGGAAATAAAATTGGAGGCATAAATTGGGGCAGGTTCCTGGAACCTCTGGAAAGGAAAGGCAGCAGTCTTGCCCTTGCTACTTGGAATCTGGGAACTCATCCATTCACAAGCCCAGCCACACTTTCCCCTCCAGTTCTTGTCCAGGACTTTGCTAGAGATAAAGTGAGATAATATTTTGTGCCTTCCTTAAAGTGCCTTCTGAATGCTGTTTTATTGTTATTCAGGGAAAGGGAAGGGATTAAACATTTATTAAGCACCTAATGTGTACCAGGCTCTGTGTCTTAGTGCTTTACAAATACTATCTCATTTGATCCTCCCAAACACTCCTTTGAGGTAGGTGCTTCCATTATAATCACTTTACATTTGAGGAAACTGAGGCAATCCCAGCTTAAGTGCTTTTCCCAGGCTTAAGCATCCAGGAAGTGTCTGAGGCTGGATTTGAATTCAGGTTTTCCTGACTAAGGCCCCTATCACTGGAGGTGATCACAGAGGCCACATGGCTCTGTCAGGGCTGTAGTAGGTTCTTGCTGAGGCAGGCACTGGACCGGGCAGCCACTAAAATCCCTTCCATCCCTGGGAGTCTGTCATCTGGTTGGAGGCCTTAGAACCTCACTGTCCATCCATGGACCTTCAGGAGCCCGAAGGGCACTGAAAGGGAGACGGGGTGGGCACCAAGAGGCCGTAGCGTATTTGCAGTGTGGATGACGAGCAAGCAATGGGAGCAGGGAATTGTTTTGTATTCTTTTCTTTTGTTATTCTCTAGTGCCAGCTTTGCCACGAGGCCTTAAAGCGAATGAATTTTGGATGCTTGATATTGTTCAAGTCTAGGAATTGTATGATTCCATAAGGAGGTTGGCTGGTCCCGTGATGAGTGAGGAATCAAAAATGGTGACCCAAGAACCCTCCAAGAGGGTCTCCTAGAAAGCCTCTCATGAGATTAATGGTCCAACATGGCTCCCAGATGGGCTCAGCCGTGCCCTGATGCGAGGGGCATCCCCACCGATGATGGGCCGAAAAGGACAGAGGTCCCCAGATCTGAACCAAAGCCAGGGTCCGTTGCAGCAGCCTCTTGTCCTTCCCAGTCCTTCCTCAGCCGCCCGTGTGGGCAAGGCTCCAAGCTTCATTTTCCCCATCTGGAAGAGCGAAGGTTGGATGGGATTATTCCCGAGATCCTTCCCTCCTCCAGGCCCTGTGATCCTCATGACCCTGAGTCATCGGGCAAAGCTGAAGTTGTGCTGGAGGAGGTAGGAGCGTGTATTCTGGGAAGAATTCCAGCCAAGCTGCTTAGAATGGAGGGGAAAGGGAGAAGCTTCGGCACTCTGGCCTCTCAGAACAAGGGGTGACCAGGAAAATTCACTCGGGGTAACCGGTGCTCTGGCGAATTCTCCTGGGGACCTCGGGCTCTAAGAAGTGCTTCTCAGATTTCCCAGGGAGGCTTGCCCTTCCAGCCACATAAAGCCCTTCCCCAGTTCCAGCTTCTTTCCAGTTCTTGTAGACCTGCTTGTCCCAGCTCAGTAATGAGCTGGAGGAAACATCAGGTCATACTTTGTTCTAGTCGCCTAGCCCCAATAACACGACCCTGGGGGCCTAAGACCCCCAAGTCCGTCCCCTTCTTACCGAGGAGAAAAACCCAGTTTTGAAGCATGAGGGTGACGTAGTTCACTCCGCTGGTGGCCAAGCTCTGCCTCCTTCACTCCTCTGACCCAGGGTGCCCCTCCATGTCTCTGCCCGGGTCTGCTTCCAGGAACCCTGACTCATTGCATTATGGGAAATCAGCTCCACCACTGGCCCCAGTCTGATCATCTGTGTGGCCATAAAGGGTCTTAGAGAGAGATGGACAGTGATATTGGCATCCTGAGGACGGGACTCTCCTTCATCAGGGTGGAGTCTCAAGCTGGGCTGTCTCTAAAGAGTTTGACTACATGACCTTCTGTACAACGTAGCCCAGCCTGGGAGAAATCCGGGGCTGGAGAGAAAGAGCTGTGGCCTTCATGGCCCTTCCCTTCCACAGTGTGAAGCGGGGAAAGTGACCATGTCACAGCCATCTCCCTGGCACTCGTTCCCTTCCTCCTCCACAGTCTGCTGCATGTCGGGGGCAGGAGGCTCGAATTCTAGATCCTGGGTTCGAATGTCAGCTTAGTCATTTCCTGGCTGTGTAATCCTGGGAAGATTATTTTAACTCTCCAGGTGTCCATTCCTCATCTGTAAAACCAGGGGCCAACCTGGGTGACTTGTCCATTCCCTTCTGGCTCCAAAAGTGGGATCCCGTGATTCGACTCCCCTTGCCTTTTGGGCCTCGGATCAATATTTCCAAGTGAGTCATTCCCCAGGAACATTCACAGGTGGAGAATGACTTCCCGAGGAAGTGGCCCCTTCTGTGGGCCAGAATGAGGCTCTGCAAACGTCCTGGGAGAGGGGCTTCTTACAGAGGGCTTGCTGATCCAGAACTCTGCTTGTTCTGTACTCACTGCCTTCTGGGAGTTTTTGGTTTGAACTTGTAAGTGTCAAATCTTCCAGTCCTGACCTTTCTTCTTAAGGAAATTCTTATTTTTGTATGACCAGGATGCTAAGGAGAAGGAGCCCAGAGGTTGTACATTTCTCTGGGCCTGGAATCAAAGCATCTTGTCGGGCTTCCCGGCTGCACGACGTTGGGCAAGTCGTGCTCCTGCGCTCTGGTTTCCTACTCTGTAAAATGAGTAGGTTAGCCTGGGTGGTCTCAAAAAGTGCCTCCTCCTTAAAGTCCGTGATCCTTTGAGATGAATGGTGGGATAGGACAGTGGACGTTGGGATGATTTGGGAATCAAAAGACCTGGATTCAAATGCTGACCACAGCATTCACGGGCTGACCTTAAGCCGGTGATTTAATGCTCCCAGAGTCTGTTTCCTCATCCAGAGATGAGTGATTGAATTATGGCTTCTCTTCTAGTTCTCCATGAGTGATCCTATGAATTCCATCTTCTTCCCTTCCCTACCCCCCCCCCCCCCAGACTCTCATACACACACACACACACACAGACAGAGAGACAGAGAGAAATCAGGAAATCATCTAATTAAGTTATTGTTGAGTTTGAAGAAGGACAAATTGCTGTTTTGCTCCCTGTCCTCCACCTTTTCCTGGGGGTGCTCTGACAGCAGCATCCTGGCTCCCTGGGATTTCCGCATCCTTCAGGGCCAAGCCCCTTCCCCAACTCTGGCCAGCCCAACCTTGGGAGAAATCTGTCAGCTCCCAGGCTTGCCCCCTCAAGCTCTGAGTTTGCTCCCAGAGGCCCGTCCCCAGGGCGGATGCAGAGCCGGCAGCGTGAGATCAGATGCTCTGGGTGACGGGTGGGCAGGTCCCGCCTCCTCCCTCTCTTCCCCCGGTGCCCCATCTTTAACATGCCCTGGCCAGTGTACGGCGTTCAATCCCATGCTCCCAATGGCCAGACTCAGAATGTGACCAGTTCCGAGCCCAGAGTGTCTAAAAACCACCTGGACTCCCAGTAACAGGAGCTGCTAGAGATGGAGGTGGATAGAAGGGAAACCCTGGAGGGTGGGAGCAGGGAAAGCCTCAAACCCCTAACTCACCACGAGGTGGCTTGGTCCGACCCCAGAGATGGGGAATGGCAATGGGAAAAGGGAGGTGACTGAGCTGGGATGAGGGGATCAGGGAGTCCACTGCTTGTTCTTCAGAGCTGGAACCTGGGGACCACAGATGTTTTATTACTGATTAATAATAGTGGTTTCAAGTTTGCAAAGCACATTACAGTTATTACCCCATTCGATCCTCCCAACAAGCCAATGAGGGAGGTGTGTCATTACCAAATGAGGAAACTGAGGCAAGCAGAGGTGAAATGATTGTCCAGATCACACAGTAAGTCTCTGGTGCCAGGTTTGAATTCAGCTCTTCCTGATCCCGTTCTACCACTGGGTCTGCGCTGCCTCCCACCCGTCCTGTGTCAGTGACAAATACAAGGAAAGCGAGAGCCCCTCCCGGGGCAGCCCTCCTTCCATTTAAACACACGCCTGATTTTATTTTGTTCATGATTTGATACCAGTCGGGAAGTTCCTACTTATGCTAATCACCTCGGGCTGTCTGGTGTGATGGTTAGAGCCCCAAAGAGCTGAGTTTGAATCTTGCCTCAGATTCTTCCACGTTCTATGACGCGACACAAGTGACTAATTCTCTGTGCCATTAATAACATGGGGGTACTATGAGCACCTTTATCCCTGGTGATAAGGGTCAGAGGGTACCTGCTATGATAATGATAAAGTCCTTTGCAAAACTAAAAAAAAGGTTCTTCTCCCCTTAATTGTGCCGGGGATTTAACCACCTTATCTCCACAGCAGTGAGGCCAGGAATGAGCCAGGTAGAAAGGCCGAAGAAAACCTTTACTTGTAACTAGCGTGTCTCGGGCTGTATCGGAACCTTCCGTGGCCTGCGGCCTCTGACCTGGACCTGCCAGGAGCCCTCTCGCCCTGACTCCGGGCAGAAGGTTTCCGCTGCCCAAGACCCGGCTCTGGAACGTGGGGGCTTTTCCTGCAGCAGTGGGGGAAAGATCCAAGTTCCTACATCAGCGTCTGGGTATCTTGCTTGGGGGCGTTTCTGAAGCCCAGTCACAGAGCCCGCCTCTTACTGTGAGCATTCCACTTGTTCTGGGCCAGTTTTCCCGAGTGTTTGGCATCGGGGGAAGAATTAGCATCGATGCCCCTCACCGGCCTGGTGCTCCCTTGTCCCGCCCCAGTCACTCCTCCCAAGCTTTCTCTCTGACACCTCAAAGCCCCCGCCCTTTCCCTGGGGGATACTGACCCCCTTTGCTGGCGGGATGCCCATGGGGTAGGGGGGGCGGCTGAGAGAGCTCCCGCTCTCACAGTCACTGGAGACACGGAGACCTGGCTGGGTCTTTTTAGATCCCTCCATGTGGATGGATTTTCTCCTTTGTTAGAATGTAAGTTCTGTGAGGGTAGGAAGTATTTCACTTTTGGTACCTCAAGGTGCGGTAGGCCTGCCACATAATAGGTGCTTAATTATTGATGAATAAGCGTCCATTAGGCACCTGATGTATGCCAGACATATGCTAGGCACTGGGGGTACCACAACAAGGACAATGTTCGCTCTCCAAGAGCCTGCATTCTATCAGGATGGTCCCCCACGCATTTACTAGTAGATGTAGAATAACCATATACAGAATGATGAGAAGGGAGTGAAACGGAGGGCAGGGTCTGGACATCACAGAGAAGGGAGAGAAGAAGGTCAGAGCCTCAAGGGACATGAAGACCTGTCATTTGGAACATGATGTCATCAGTGATGGCAGAGTCACGCAGAAATGGGGGCCGCTAAGTCCCCATGGGCTGCATATCGACTCGGTGTGTTAGATTGTCTACGTTTTGTTGTATTTTTATTTATTTTGTTCAATACAGTATTTCTGAATTACATTTTAATCTGTTGGGACCCCGGGGGGATGGGCGGGTGTCTGATGTGAGCAATGAAACAGCCACAGACGGAGAAGGAAGGGTCTCCCAGGAGGAGGAGAACCAGCAGAGAGCAGCGGCATGAAGGCAGGAGAGGAGGCCTATCCGGGAGGAGAGAGGGTCAGGGGTCTAATGGAGAGATTGGTGGTGACCTTGGTGGGGAGAAGGGAGGGAGAAGGAGGAAAGGAAGGAAGGAGAAAGGGAAGGAAGGAGGGAGAGAAGAAAGGAGGGAGGAAAGGAAGGAACGAAGGAAGAAAGGGAGGCAAGAGAGGGAAGGAGAGAAGAAGGGAGGGAAGAAAGGAAGGAAGAATGGAGAAAAAGAAGGAGGAAGGGAGGGTATAAAAGGAAGGAAAGAAAAAGAGAGGGAAGGTAACATCACTCAGTCTGCACCCACAGAGCTCCCATTTGCTTCCACTGCCCGGGCTTGGCTGCTGGCCCCCAGTGGTTCACCTTTCCTGCTTCCTTTCCTTCCCCTCTCTCAGTCTCACTTCCCCAAACCCGCCGGCATTCAATGAAGCTGGAGAGACCATGGACGCTTCTAGCCCCGAGAACAGCGGCCTCTCCGTGGCCCGGTTTCCTGGGCTCGCAGACCTGAGTCAGCTGCTCTAAGCCCCGATGGCTATTTTTAGGTTGTGCTGGCTGGGGGGCTGGGGGGCCGGGGGGGGGGGCCGGGGGGCGGGGGGGGCGGGGGGGGGGGGGGGGGGGGCGAGATTCTGGTGGCTCCTGCCTCCGGCCGCTTCCTCGGGCTGCGATCCTATCCTAGGTGACCCCCTCCTGTCCCACTCCTCCTTTGAGGGTCAGCTCAGCTCAGCTCCAGGCCTGCTGCATCTCCCTATACACACACACATCAGGAAGTCTCAGGCTAGCCTGGGCTGGAGGCTGGTCTGTTCCATAAGCATCCATGGCTGTCCCTGCACCTCATCAGGAAGAAGACCCCAAGCCTGCCCTGCTGTTTCCCAGCTTTGGGCCCAGCCTTTGGCCTCCCTTGCTTCAGGGCCTTTGTCTGTAAGATGAGGAGACGGACTAAGAATGAAGGTGGACGATGAGAGGGGCCGCAGGGGCTCGGCCGGGAGGGGAAAAGGTTCCCCCTGGCGCGGGTGATGATTGGGTGAAGGGCACGGGAACGTTCTTCTGGAGGAGTCTCAGGATGAACAGGGGCACTGCTAGCATGGGACAGGGTCCGACTTGTTGGCTTGGGCCCAGAGAGCACGTGCCTGGTGCATAGTCAGCCCTTTATGAATGCTTGTTGACTGACTACTTGAGGGCAATAGGGGGAACAGGCAAAGACGCAAAACTAGATCGTGAGTAAGGAAAAACTGCCCCTCGCCGTGAGGGGCCTTTGGAGGGAGGAGTTCCGTGTCTTCCCGGCGCGAAGCAGCTTCTCTTTACCCTGAGCCAGCAGCCTCCGGGGTCTGGTCTGTCCTGTGTCCGATGTTCTGTGAGCGTCCCTGTGAGAGCCGGTCCCCGCTCCGAGCTGCCCCTCTCCGGTGACCTCACGGCAGAGGCAGGGTGTGGGATTGACCCACGTTCTTCAGGATTTCCTTTCTTTCCGGGTTGGACCTGCCTCTACTTTAGGGGGAAGCTCCCCTCCCCAGTGAGCAGCTGGTACCTGATCTGCCCTCACAGTCTTAGAGACTTGCCGGGCCCACGGAGGAGGAGCCGGTGGCCAAGGTCCCACCGCCAGGGCCGGGGCAGGACTTGGGCTCCATGCTCTCCACTCCAAGAGTGTCTCTGTCCGTGGTACCCGCCGCCCCCACCTTTGGCTCATAAATGTCAAGGAAAGCCGCGGCAATAGAAATAAACTGACCATTGGTGCAACGTCAATGGGCTTCCTGGAGAGGGGGGCGGCGCCCAGCGCAGGAGCGGCATGGGGCAGACCTTCCTCTGGAGAGCCCCCTGAGGCCCAACCCTGCCAGAGCTTGGACTGACCCCCTCTCCTTACCCCGGTTTTGTCTTCTGTCCACAGATGCAAAGATCGAAAAGGAGGCTGAGCGACTTCACCTGCCGACCCACGCAGCACCATGGACCAGCCTCTGACGGTGAATTCTCTGGTATGTGCCCACTGTGCCCGCTGTACCCACGGGGTGCTTTAAAAAAGGGGACCACCCATTGCACACACACACTCGCACACATACCCACATACTCTCACACATCCACATACTCACACACATGTGCACTCATATACTCCTTTCTCACTCACACTCACACATATACTTACCCACACTCACAAACTCACTTGTACACTCAGACTTACACTCATTCTCTCTCACACTCACAAACAACTCGTGCTCACACATACTTACAGACCCTCACACACTCACACACACTCAGACTTACACTCACATTCTCTTTCACACACTTAGACATATACTCACTCTTTCTCTCACACACTCAGACTCACATACACACTCACACACACTCACATTCTCTCTGTCTCTGTCTCTCTCTCTCTCTGTCTCTCTATCTCTGTCTCTGTCCCTGTCTCTCTGTCTCTCTCTCTCTCTCTCTCTCTCTCTCTCTCTCTCTCTCTCCCTCACATACACACATACCATACAAAAGTCCATGGCCACGGACCCCCCCTTGCTCAGGCTGCCTCTCAAGCCCCTCTGCAGCCACCTGGCATCCTCCCCATCTTTTCCTTTGAGGAAGTGATTAATCACAGCGCCGTCTCGCCAGGACTAAAAATAACTGGGCCGCTCTGCCGCATTCGGCACGCGTCTGGCTCCTCGTGGGGAGCGGGCTTTGGGGGGCACTTTGGGCAGACAGTGTGAGTGCTGAGTGCTGAGGACTCGTGTCATTGGGGCCCTGGGAGAAGGTGATTTATGTGTGGAAAGTCCGAACTGTCTGGAGGCTCCACCACAATGGTCCAGCAACCCAAGGATTACTTGGCTGTTACCCAGCCCACTTTGGGGTCACTTTTGGAAAGGAGGAGTCGGGAATCTTTCAGGGGGAAAGTGCAGTTCTCAGCACTGGGTCCGAAATACAACAAAGCGATGTCGTGGGTCCCTGCCCCATCTGGGCTGACTCTAAAGTTTCGTTTCTCCTCCCAGAAAATGGCCCAATTTTTATTGAATTTCTAGTTTCTCTTTAAGGGTGACTGACTTCCTGCCAATGCCCAGTCTGCAATGAGGATGTTGTGTAAAAAAAAAAAAAAGAGCTTTTTAATTTAGAGCTTGGCAAAAGGCAGAGAGGCATAATAGAAAGACTGCACCACTTGGAGTCAGGAGAAACCTGGATTTAAATCTTACCTTGGATTCTTTTTTTTTTTAATAGCCTTTTATTTACAGGTTATATGCATGGGTAACTTTACAGCGTTAACAATTGCCAAACCTCTTGTTCCAATTTTTCACCTCTTACCCCCCACCCCCTCCCCTAGATGGCATTATCTTGGATTCTTGATAGGTGTATAACCCTACATAAGCCACCTTCCTTCTGAGCCTCAACTTTCTCTTCTGTAAAATGGGGATAATAGTGTCTGCATTACTCATTTCTTGGGGTTATTGCAATCCTCAGATGATAACAATTCCTATTTAGGACTTTGATTCCATTCAAAAATAAACTTCTTAAGGATGGGGCCTCTTGCTTTTTTTCAATTTAATTTTATTCGATGATCAAAAATCTATGTTTTATCCCTTTCTTTTCCTCTTGATCTCACTTGATAAAGAAAAACTTAAACTTGCAAAAAATTATGGCCAGTTAACTAAAACAATCCTCCATGTGATCCATGTTAAAAAAAAAAAAAAAAGATGGTGCCTTCTGTGCCTGAATCCATGCCCCCTCTGCCAGGAGGTGAGCCGCACACAGGCTTTCATTTTTGCCTCTATATCCCCAGTACTGTACAGTTTCCACATAGTAGGCATTTATTCTTGTTGACCTGAATTAAATTGGGATTAACATCTGGAAAGCAATCTGGGAGAGGAGAGGATAAAAAAAGCATGTGGTACAAAAAGTGTTTTCTCAGCCCCTTAAAGTGCCATCTAAAAAGAAGAGGAAAAGGTTCTAATGCATCAGGGTGGCTCGTTTCAGGGTAGCTCAGGCTTCTCAAACAGGAAGGACTGTGGGTTGCTGACAGCTAAGGTTGGATGTCACAGAGTACTGAGAGGAAGGAAGGAAATTGCGTTTGTCAAACACCTGCTACCTGCCAGGTTCTGTGCTAAACACTATATCCTATGAAGTAGATGTTCTTATTATCCTCATTTTATCATGAGGAAACTGAGGCAGACAGAAGGGAAGTGACAACTCAGAGTCACATGGTAGGAAGTGCCTGTGGCTAGATTTCAATCCAGAGCTTCCTGATTCCAAGCCCAGTGCTCTCTCCATTGCACCACCTGCATGTCCAGGTAAAGACAGCAGGTTGTCCTAGAAAAAAACATAAATTTGGGGCCAGAGGACCTGGGTTCAAATTCTATTTCAGCCAGTCACTGGGACTTTGGTAAATCCTAACCTCTCTCGGACAGCTGACGAGGGAGAAGTTCTGAGGTCCCTCCCTTCTTGCTTTGGATCTCTGGTCCCAGGGCCCTCCTCCGAGGCTCAGATGGCTGTCCTAAAATGGCTTAATTCTTTCAAAGAATTCCAGCAGGTGTGCAGATAATATGTCATAGGAATAAGAACAAGAGCAACACCAAGAGTGACTGGCATTGGTTTGTTAAAGCTTAGACACTGCATTACCCAGGTGTCTACATCTCCTTTTAGCCTCATGATAGCCCTGTGAGTTACGTGCCCCATTTTGCAGATGAGAAAACTGAACCTCAAAGAGATTAAATACCTTGGCCTTAATAACACCAAATTGGGGAAATCATAAGTAGCATTTGAACCCAGGCTTTTCTAGCTCCCTGTCCCAGCACTCAGTGATTCGGTAAGCTGAGTGATTTGGGCCAAAGGAATAGCCCCATGTAAAGAACTCTTTCTGAATGCTGACTTCCTGAATTCTGAAGAAATATTTAGTAAATATTTGCTGAATCCTCTGAAGCTCTTTGATATGGTATTTTTCTTCTACTGGGACAGCTTTTTGGACGAGCCAGGCAGGTTTAACCAGGGCTGACCACGGGCACTCTGTACCAGAGAATAAACATTTAGGAGCAGCACTTTCTCCCCACAGTAGTTTGCCAGGCCACACCACCCACTCCTCATTTCTCATCTGGCCCCAGGCCATGAATCACTGGGTCCCATTGTCACAAAGCCTGATTCAGAGGGATTTCTGGAAGCCTTCATCTAGCTTTCCCTCCTCATGGAGATTGAAAGGGTGGGGATTATTGGTGGGGATAGACACTGGGGGTCCGCTCAGCCCCAGGCAGCCTGCCTTCTATCTCATTCCTTCCCAGTGGTTTGTCTTGATTGGAATCATTCCTGGTAATGACTGTGAAGACCAAGTTAGCACTGAGTTAAAGTCCTTGGTCTTTATTCTTGGTCGTTAGGAGTAGAAATGAATTAGATGGAAGCAGAATCTCCACGACCTCTCCTCTTTGTCTCCCGCCCCAAAGTGACCCCTGACTTCTCAGGGAGGTGAGAACCCCAAAAAGGAGGTGATTACAATGACTGTTTCCACTCGGACTTAAGCTGCTTGAGGGCAGGGCTGCTTCGTTTTTGTCTTTGAATTTTGGGGACTAGATTGTCTTTGTTTCCCAGAGTTCTTAGAGGCTTATTGAAGCAGAGTGGATTGGATTTTGCATTGAGCTGTCGCTTTTCTAGGAGCAGGATTGTTAAAATGGGAAACACAGAGTTTCTCCTTTCAGCATCTCCATCAGCACCCTGGGGGAAGAATCAGAATTCCAGGGCTTTCTACTTAATACCTGAGTGACCTTGAGCTAGAGGCCTCCGGGGGCCCTTCTAGCTGGAGATCTGGGAGATCTGGAGAAGGGCCCCCAGAGGCCTCTAGCTCGAGATCTGGGGTCCTTGGTTGGAGCTGGGTGGGCTGACCTTGGAGCTCCAGCCCCATGTTGAGCCTGCCCGGGAAGAAGGGCGGATGGCGGCTCATTCCTGGAGGTGCACTATTCCATAATAAGGGACCCCTGTTCCTTTACAGAAAAAGTTAGCCGCCGGGCCGGACCACACGGACACATCCCTGAGTCCGGAGGAACGTGTCCGGGCCCTGAGCAAGCTGGGATGCAACATCACCATCAACGAAGACATCACCCCGCGCCGCTACTTCCGATCTGGGGTGGAGATGGAGCGAATGGCGTCCGTGTACCTGGAGGAGGGAAACTTGGAAAATGCCTTTGTCCTCTATAATAAGTTTATAACGTAAGTCTCTTGTGCCTATCTCCAAATGCCCTGGACTGAGTGTCTGTCACTGGCCAACTGGTACTTTGGGAGAATCCCTGACATGGTCTAGAGCCCCCATTCTCCTCCTGGTCTAGAGTGGCTGGGCGGGGGGGCACGGAGGGATGGATGAGGGGAGGGAGCCGGGCTCATTTTCTCAGAAGGATAGAATGGAATACTCAGAGGCAGGGACAGCTTCATTTTCCCCTTGTGTCTCTGGTGCCTAGCATACCATCAGAGCTTAATAATTGCTGATGGATGGATTATTAACACCCTGGTGCCAAATCCTGCCCCTGCCCCTCCCAGCTCTGTGACAATTGTTTTTAAGTTCTCTGGGACCAGGGATAAAAATCCACAACAAGAATGATCATGATAACCGTGGCATTTATCTAGCACTCTGAGCTTCAGAAAGGGCCTTTCCTAGTATCTGCTCACAACAGAGCCCTGGGAAGTATGTGCCATTATTACCCCATTTTACTGATGGGGAAACTGAGGCAAACAAGAGCCACCCAACTAGTAGAGGAGGTTTAAAAAGCTTGGGTGACCTTGGGAGGAAGCTTCATTACAAGTGTTGACCCGTCCACTGGCTCATCTCCTGTTTTCTGCTGTTTTCTGGGAACTCACAGATGGGGGAGGAGGCGGCTTGAGAAGGGGGTGAGGAAAGTTGTTTAGCAACAGCAGAAAAACAGGAAGCCTCATACCAGATCCTGCCAAAGAGGAAGGGAAAGGGGCTGCCCCTCTCTGCCCCGCTCCAGTCCCCCCTGGGCATTGCAGAGGCTGGGAGCCTGGCAGATGGCCCTTCCTCTCCCTTGGGGGCGGGCTTTCTGTTTCCCTGCATTTATCTCATAAATGTTGGAAGAGGAGTCGTTCCCACCCCCTGCCTGGGGCTGCGGCCCGGTCCCCACCCAGGAGGGTTTCTCAGGCAGAAATCACAAGCCCAAAAATCTTGTTGACTGTTCTGTGCCTTCCTGAAGAAGTGGGAAACACTCAGTCTGGGGGTGGAGGCCCTACTACTGAACCACACTGCCTCGGGCCCACGCCTGGCCTTGTTCCACCTTTCCTCTCAGAGCGGAGCCGACCACTCCACTCCCCAGCAGACCCCGAAGGGGCCCAGACAGGAGCAGGAGTGAATTAAGCATTTCCCACATGAAAAATACACTTCTCCTTTCTCCACCGATGGTCTCCATCCCTGGCCATCATGTAACATGGAGGGTCTCTTCTTTCCTCTTCAGCCTGTTTGTAGAAAAGCTGCCCACTCACCGCGACTACCAGCAGTGCGCAATCCCCGAGAAACAGGACATCATGAAGGTATGGGAGGGGCTCTCCTGCCTCCCCTCCTCCTCTGCCCTCCTGCCCCGAAGTTCATTTTGGTCTTTCTTTGGCCACTTAGTCTCCAGACATGGTTGGTGGGGAGGAGCCACACCAAGACGGCCACCATGGGACCCCTCCTCAGTCACAAAAGTGGGGGGCGGGAGCCATCCTTCCTCCAAGGGAATGAGCCAGGGACCATCTTTCTGGCTGAATTGGATTGCTGCTGCGGCCTGTCCTGGGAGGACACGGGTGGGACGCTGTTCCAGTGGTGGAGAGTTCTAAAAATCCCATGTCTGAGCCCAAGTTGAGGCATTTTTGTCTATAAGAACCTGGCTTCAGAGCTGTTGAATGGGGTGATCCAAGATGGACAGACTAAGGCCTCCCGCAGAAAGTGGGAGCGGATCTGATGGGAGGGACGGAGGCTGGGGACAGACTAAGGCCTCCCGCAGAAGGCCAGAACAGAGCTGGGTCTTGGAGGCATTCAGAAGCTGGAGGAGGAAGGGAGCAGCCGGGCCCCCTCTCCTTTCTCTGCACTTTACAGTCTTCAGACAGTGACTCTGGGACACTGAGTGACTGACTTGCTCAGCATCACACGGCCTGTGGGTGTCAGATGCAGGACCTGAACCCAAGACTTCCAAGGTCCCCTCTGATCAGTCGGGTCCTAAATGTAAATATGAAATAGCTTTATTTTTTTTTTTCACTTAAATTCCTCCCAAGCTGCTCTTTTGTGAAAGAGGCGGATGTTCCCTAGTAGCCAGCCCCAGTAGAGTAAGTGGCGTGTCTCCTTCCGCGTCTGGCGGCCACCCTCTGTCCATCCCAGCTGGATTTTCTGCAGGTGCCTGGGAGAGGAATGGAAACGTGCTACTCTGGGGAGAACAGTGGCCTAGCGGGGAAAGAGCTGGCCTGGCTTGGAGTTCTGCCTTTCCTGCAGCTTAGAGGCTTCGTGACTCATGACAGTGTCCCCGGGGAATCAGCGGAAGCCCATCAGTGAAGGGGCTTCCTTGTCACTTCCTGAAACCAGTGAAGACTTGAGTTGAGACCCTCCATGTTCCCACCCCCAAGTTCCCTTGTGTGAACGTTTTCACCTAAAACCAAGAGCCTTGTGTTCAGAACGAAACGCCCCAGACCGGAATCTTGCCAAATAGAACCCCCACCGCACTGGGAATCCAGGGTCTTGTGTTCAAATCCTAGCTCTGACACTTAATGGGCTTGTGACTTTGGTGAAGTCTGTTAATCCCCCTGAGACTCAGATTTCTGTGCTTTAAAATGAGGGGTTGGACCAGATTCCCTGGGATCCATTTGGGATCTGGGATCGTGGAATCCTAAGTCACTGGACCTGCTGGGTCTCGGTTTCCTCCTCTATATAATAAGGAATTTGGTTCTCTTCTAGCTCTTACATTGTTTAGACTCTAAAGGAAGAGTGATTGATTTTTCATTGTGCCATTTCCCTTGGTGTTTTTTGACTCACTCTGTTCCCCAGCTATTGATCTATAAGCTTCCTCCTGAAATCCCACTAATCGATATGTATATATTTTTAAAAAGAAACTGAAGGAGATTGCCTTTCCAAGGACAGATGAATTGAAAAAGGATCTTTTAAAGAAATACAACATAGAATACCAAGAATGCTTACGGAGCAAAGTAAGTGGGACGGTCGTGTCGTTCATTGTCTTTTTTCTGTGCCGATTTCATTTCTGTGTGATGCATCTCTCAAATGTCCCAGGTTTTCTGATGAAAAATTAACACCGGGATGATGTCAAACGGCCATGAAAAATTCATGCTCCTATTCTCCAGGCGGAGCACTTCCTCCCGGCTGTGGTCTCTCCACTTCTCTGCTGCAGCTAATGAAGCAAAGTGTTACAAAATGGATTTCTGGCCGTGATTTAAAGTGGATTCTTTGCCCTGTGTCTGCCCGCCTGGTGGGGGGCAGAGGAAGCTCTTGGCCAGCAGATCAATGGAGAGAAACAGACTTGGAGCCAGAATATATAGGGTCATAGGATGGGGCTCAGAATCTTGGCTCAGGCTACCAATGGGTGGCTCGGAATTCAACAGGGGTGGTCCCAAGATTGGGCATTGGGCCCTCTTATCTTTCTTTGGCTTTTGGATCTTGTGGCCCTGCTCCACGTATTGCCTAAAATCATCCCTTCCAGCAGGGAATATCTATATTTTTAAGACCCTTCTCTAGAGAGAAACCTCGCCCCAACAGAGAAGGAAAGAGGAAGAGAATGGCCCATACCCAAGACCCAGACTTTAAAACATGAATTTGCCTCATTTTCTTTCACATTTTTGCAAACACCTGTTCTGTCTTGCTTGTCTCTTTTGCTTTATCAAGTACCATTTTTACATGGCAGCCCATTGGTATTGGCTTTGGAAATGGTTGACCTCGATACTGTCAGCCAGTCACAAACATTTATTAAGCACCTACTTTGTGCAAGGTGTTTGACTTAAAAAGTACAAAAGCAAAATACTTCCTGACTTCAGAGGGCTTATTCCTATCAAGGGCATGTACCTATGTAGACATACAGAAATTTGAATATATAAGGTGGGAAGAAAAAAGGGAGAAAACACTAGCAATGGGAAAGACTGGGGTTGAGTGTTAAAGGAGGCTGGGATTCTGAGAGGTGGAGGTACGGGGAAACTGGATAGGAAGGAGACCAAATAAAGCCACGGAGGTGAAGCCTCAAGGTGGGAACCATTGGTAGGACAGTATGACAGGACCAGGGTGTGTGTGAGCAGAGTAATGAGTAGTAAGATTGGAAAGGTCAAGGTGGGGCCAGGTCCTACCCATCTTTAAATGCCAAAAGGACAGGTTAAGTAAGTCTGGTCCTGTAGGAAGCCCCTGAAGGCTCGCTGGGTAATGACTTTCGGAGGTGTGGGGAGGATAAGCAGGAGGATAAGAGGAAGAACTTGAGACAAGGAGACCAATGAGGAGGCTGAGAGTCTAAGAACAAGGTGGCGGGCCAGAGCTGTCCAGGGAAGAGAAGGCAGACCGCCAAAAATGAAAAGAGAGGAGAGGAGAGGATGTGGGGCAGCCCTGTCGGCCAGAGGAGAGAATGGCTTTCAGTCTAAAGGTCCACGTTCACATCCTGCCCCAGTTAACTATTATATGACCCGAGCAAGTCATTTCTGAGGCTTTCCCGGGCTGTTGGGATGGATGTCCTCTAGGCCCCTTCTACCTCAAAATTTAAATTAGTTAAAAAATGTCAACAAGCATTTATTAAATAGTTTCCGTGTGCCTAAGCACTTTACAAATAGCATTTCATTGATCCTCACAATAATCCTGGAAAGTCAGTGTTATTATGATTCCCATTTTGCAGCTGAGGAAACTGAGGCAGACAGAGGTTAAGTGTCCTGCCCTGGACAACAAGCTATTAAGTATCTGAGGCCCGCTTTGAACTTCTTAATCCTGATACTGGTCTTCTGACTGTTTTCCATGAAAAAGACACTATGTCTCGGCTCTGGACCTTTTTTTCTGGCTCACCTCCAGGCCTTGAACATTATTTTCTCCATTGTGACTACTGATCTATCTGGCTTCCTTTAAGTGCCCATTAAAATCCCATCTTCCATAAGAAGCCTTCCCCATCCCTCTTGCCTTCTTTTGGTTTATTTTTCCTATTTATTTTGTATATATCTTGCCATATGTTTATGTAGGTAGATATAGTTGTTTGCATGTTGTCTCCCCCTTTAGATTGTCAGTTCCTTGGGACCAGAGACTGTCTTTTGCCTCTGTTTGTATCCCTGTCATTTAGCACAGTTCCTGGCACAAAGTAGGCATTCAATAAATGTTTCTTAATTCATTGACTCCAAGGTCGTATTCGCTGTGCCATCAAATTGCCTCAAATCTCTGATTTAGTGCTTTGTCCTGTGACTTCCTGGATTCTGACATTAGGTTTGAGGTAGTAAGAAAGCCAGAGAAAAAGTCAGTCAATCAAAACGCATTTATTATATGCTTATTGCATGCCTGCCTCCATGCTGAGTGCCATAGATACAAAATAAAGCCAAAACTAGCCCCAGAGGAGTTTTTTTTTTTATATTATGGGTCCCTACAAGACCCATAGGGAGTCAATACAAGGGGATCTTAGAGAAGACTGGCAGAGGGGAGTGCTGAGAAGCCACTCCAGGTCCTTAGGCTTTCATAGCTACATGACCCTCTCTGGATCAGCCCTTATGTGAAGAAAGTTCCTGGGCCCTCAGCAAAGCAGTTCCCCATCTCTCCCTCAGTTTCCTCATCTGTAAAATGAAGCAGGGTTAGGCTCATTGCCTTCCAGCTCTAAATGTATACTGCTGGAACCCCTCTGATAATTTGAGGTTGCAAATATTTTGCCACGTGTTTCTAAACTTTGCTCTTCCCCCCCTTGCCCAAAAGAATCCCGAATACCTATGTTCCCTGGTGCGGTCATTGCAGTTGGGACACCCGCTTAGGAAAGTGCTGGCAATGCCTTTGTTTCAGAACAAATACAAAGCAGATGTGCTCAGGAAGCTGGAGCACCAGCGGTTGATAGAGGCGGAGAAGCAGCGGATTGCGCAGATGCGGCGGCAGCAGCTGGAGACCGAGCAGTTCAACTTCTTTGAGGATCAGCTCCGGAAGCAGGAGCTGGCCCGAGACCAGCTGCGCAGCCAGGAGGCCCCGGTGCTGTCCGAGCAGACCTACGGCAATGCCCTGCCTTGCTTCAGCCCCCACCAGAACAGTCACTCCCTCTTTTCCGAGCAAGCCACTAAAAACGATGTGCCAACATATGCTGGCCAGTCGCCACCGGTGAACAGGGCATTGAAGCCGGCCGCCACGCTGAGCGCTGTCCAGAGTAAGTCTTCCCTGGTGCGCTGTCAAGCTTGAACATTGGTGCCATGTTTATGGGCCTTTGGGTGGGAAGTTTGCAGGAGCCCCTTTCAAAAGTACCTTAACTTCCATGGTCTATGCCTGAAGAATCAATCACAGACCAGATTGAAATATAATTGGGAAACAGTTAACAAAACAAATAAAAGCCCAGTAGGACACAAATAATGTTAATATGTGATTTTCTAAGTGATTTCATTATGTGGTGGCTGGGATCCTTTAGATGTACTTTAGTGGCCCCCATTTTTATTTGATTTTGACACCTTTGGTGGCAGCTGATCATTTAATAGTAGCAGTTACTCTATATGGTGGTAATGTTTCAGGAACTGCCTTTTATCAGGTTGTGGACTACAATCACTGTAATGACTAGATAATTTTACTTGAATCTGGTTCTGGCCTTTTTTTCTCTTTACCTGTCTCCAGATTTTGGCCTTACCGGCCCATTTTCTAGTTTTCCAACTGGGCATTATCTCCTCCCTCCACATGTTTGAAATGCCCTCCATTTTCCTCTAGTTCTTAGAACCATTGACGTTCTTCAAGGCTCAGCTCACAGACCACTTCCTACAGGAAGATTTTGCTGATAACCCTATGTAAGATTAATCTAGGTTCTGAATTTGCATTTCAGCAGGCATAGTCTTAAAGAGGGTAGGAACAAGTTTATTACTGCTCAGAACCTTGATTTAAATAAGCCACAAGGGAAGACAAAGCTCATGGCACACAAGTAATACACAATTAACAAACACAGTAACCACTATAACAAACAAATAACATATAACATGCATCATCACCGCCCTGAGGAAGCACCGACATCTGAATTCCTTGATTGGGAAGACTCACGGTCACGGATATTCAGTCTCTAGTGGGAGCCATTGCTAGGCAAGTTGTACAAGACTTCTTAGCCTGAATCCTGCAGGTTCCTTTCCACTAAGGAGTGTTTATAGGCTGAGAACAAAAAGGGCATATTTGATCTATGACTCTTGAGAAGTAGCAGCCTCCCAGGTACAAGGGGCTCCATCACAAGAGGCCCACCCAGGAGAATATTTGTTCATTCCTTTAGGGGGATTGTGTTTACTCAAGGAACTGGCTAGGTTCTGGAGTAAACACAGGCCTGCAATAAAGAATACTCTTTGATTAATAGAACTTCTTTGTGCTTTCCTGGTATTCCATCAGATAACTGCAAATGCATTCTCATATTTTCAGCAAAAAGTTCCACAAAAGGCATGGCTGAGACTCACTTCAGATTCCTTACTCGCTAGGATTCCTTACACCCTACTCATCAGTACACACTCACTCTTTCTTTCCTTTCACTGCTTTCTGGCTATCTTCCACTACTCAGCTATTGTATCCCTCAGTAGAAAGGAAATTCCTTAAGGGAAGGGACTGTTTTTTGTCTCTCCAGTACTTGTATAGTGGGCTGGGAATAGGGAACGCTTAAGATTTGCTTCTCGAATTGCAATGATTTGAGTTCCAGAAAGTCTCTTTCTTAAGAGTTTCCTCTCTCTTGGCTTTTTGCTCTGTGTCATCTTGAACCCAAAATGTCACAGATCCAGAGGGAAATGGGACTGGGCTTTGCCTTGGATGCCCACTCCCTGCGTCCTGCTCCCAAGAGTGTTCCAGAGGGGCAGCTAGATGGGGCAGTGCATAGAGCATCAGCCTTGAAGTCAGGAGGACCGGAGTTCAAATCTGGTCTCAGATACTTAACACTTCCTAGCTGTGTGACCCTGGGCAAGTCTCTTAAACCCAATTGCCTTAGGGGGGAAAAAGATTTTAAAAAACTATCAAGAGTGGCCTTGAACTCCTTGTCTCTCCTTGCCTCTTTCAGACCTGGTGGTCGAGGGCCTGCGCTGTGTCCTGATGCCCAAGGATCTTTGTCACCGGTTCCTTCTCTTGGCTGAGTCAAACACAGTGAGGGGCATAGAAACCTGTGGAATTCTCTGTGGAAAACTGGTACGTGAGCTTCAGGCTTTAGTCCTTCCAGGCTGAAGCCCTTTAGTCCTAGGCTTCAGTGTGGCAAAGTAGGCAATAATGAATGCTGTTCTCAAAAGTTGGCAAAATGCCCCCGTGGATTTCCTTAGCTGATTGTGCCTCAGCTCCTCCGGGGGGGTTGGCATCGGCTCAGTTCACACGCTCCCTCTCAGGAACCAGATTTCCCACCCCCTCGCCTGTCTCCCCATGCTGTTGGACTCTCCCACACCCTCCCAGAAGATGCCCTTGGGGTGGGGCAGTGCGCAGTCCACTGTGCTGGAGACGGTTCTTGGGTTCTCCTGATATTCCCAGGATTCCACTGGGCCTTACATTTGTCCTCTGGTTTTGTGGGCCGGACCAGAGCACGGCAGTTCATTGCCTTCAGTGCTATATCATGGGGTCTGGACCCATGATGTCAGATTGAGAGCTAAGAGAAAGCATGGAGGTAGGCTGGTCCAGAAAAGCTGGCATCGGGCCTAGATCCACGTTCTGTGACCTTTAATCACACGCTCAGTGGTGCCTACAGACTCTAGATCTCATTATCATATCTTTAAGACCATATCTTCAAAATAGGCGAGCCAAGATTTCATGGCTGCTTCACAGGGTCCACTATGGGAACGACCACTGAGCCTGGTGCTACTGATGAGAGGACCCTGGCTCTAGGCCTAAAAGGGACCCCAGAGGCCATCCGATCCAATCTTTGCATTTTATAGAAAAGGAAACTGAGACCTAATGATTTACCCAAAGTTACACAGGGAGTGGCAAAGCCAGAATTTGAACCCAGAACCTGACTTTACAGCCATTATTCTTTCTACTGTCAACTTAGTGGCCATAGTCAAGGAGTTCAGATTAACAACAGCCAAGGAAAGCTGAGTATTAGCTCCCTTTCCATTGCTTTCTGCCACTCCCCTGCAGAAACAGAAGGGCAGGTCTTGGAACAGAGGCAGTGACAAATTTTTCTTGGTTCTGTGTCTTGCTGTGCCTGAAGAATTCTTCCTAAAGCAGCCCCTAGTGAAGGGCCGCTCTGATCCAGCCGAGGCTGGCCCTCGGGAAGCAGCCTAGGCTGCACCTGTTACCTGGTCCCGTCAAAGAAAGAGGCAGAATCCAGTCCAAGTCCCTTTCTCTGTCAAGGAAGCCGAAGCACCTGTGCATGCCCCTCAGTGCCCACTGTGCCCGTCCCTTGGGCACTTCCTGGGCTGGGACCTGACTTTGTCCGGGTTCAGGGTTCCCCAGGGAGATGGTGCTCCTTCCTGTCCTGGGTGCTTACTGATGCTTACCTTCTCCCTGACCTTCTCCCAGACGCACAACGAGTTTACAATCACCCACGTCATCGTGCCCAAGCAGTCGGCCGGCCCGGACTACTGCGACGTGGCCAATGTGGAGGAGCTCTTCAGCATTCAGGACCAGCACAGCCTCCTCACCCTGGGATGGATCCATGTAAGTTCCATCCCATCCCACCCCTTTCCAGGGGCTTGTCTGCTGCTTTGCCCAGGGGACGTGATGGCAAGATCACAGCCTCCTTCTTTGGAGTTACCACACTAATTATTTAAATGCAAATACGGGGCACATTACAAGTGCCCCATAGCTGGAAGAGCCTTGATGTCAAGAAAGGCCTGGATTCTAATTCCACCCCATACATTTATTGCCCAAGAGAGCCTAGGCAAGTCCCCTAACTGCTGCCAGCTTCTTCCTCTGTCAGGGATGGAGGGAGTTCCGGCCCTCACAGGCAGGTTGCAGAACCTCAGAGACTGTTCTCTGCTCTGAACCCCGATACTCCTGCCCGACAAATAATGATCCAGATGACCTGCTCCAGAAAATGGGACCCCGCTCTTCCTCTTGCATTTATTCAGTCCATGTAAATGGCCAGTTTAGTCAAGTCTGGCCTCCACGTGGTCAAGGATGACCCGAAAAATCAGTCTGATGCATGAAAACATTTGCAAAAATCAAGCTTTTCCCAAATGCCAGGGTCTGCTTCAGGAGGCAGGGAATCCTCCCTCAGGAGAGGTCTTCTCACTTTTAAAAAGTGGGCTATTAAACAACTCATGCTGTTGAGGATTTATTCAGGTCCAGTTTATAGATTCTGGGATGCTAATTGACCTCCCAGAAGACCAGAAGACCCGGCTGTAATGTTGGAAAATAGCTCCGTGTTCATCTGGCCAAGCCCCCCTTATTTTCAGAGCAGGAAACTGAGGTGCAGGGCAGTGTCTATCCAAGTAGCATAGGCAGTAAGCAGCAGACAAAGAACTTAAATAAACCGGTCCCTTCAGTGGTTGGAAGCCTTCCTTTATGTGTCGTGAATGAATGGCCAGCCTGTTCTCTGAGGATCAGCTCTTGTTGAGACAGAGGCCTTGAGGATGGTAGTTCCTGCAGAAAGGAGCTGTCATCAGGAGCTTCTCCTCCACGGACCGAAGGATGCGGGTTCCTAAAGTGCTTCCGTCCTCACTTGTGTCCGATGCAGACATTTCTCCCTGCAGAATTCTTCTCTGCTGACTGCAGAGATAAGCCTGCTTTGCCCTTCCTCCTCTGGGTGAAAGATAAAACCGCTGGGAAGTCCTGGGAGACTTCTTCAAGGGACAGTCAGCAGAGACCTTGACTGGCCTTGTCCCTCGAGGAAAACTGGCCTGCCAGCGGCGTTCCCAGGACAAATGGCCGCGCGGCCCCTTGGGAGAAAAGGTGTGTGTGTGTGATGAGCCGCCTGGGATCGCCCCCCAGACAAGGTCACCCTTTGCATCCAATCCTGAGCCAAAGGTAGTGTTACTATCTGGGTCTGTCAAGTCCACAGAAAAGATAAAAAAGCCCTTGATGTGTTTCCCACCATGAAAAAGAGGGTCGGGTTTTTTCCTTCCCATCCTGTGATTTTTCTTCTTTGAGATTCCTACAAATGTTACCTCAAGTCGTCTTGGGTGAGAGACACGTCTGAGGAAATGGGGCCACGGGGGGATGTGCTGATGTGGGCACCTCTCCGAAACAAAGAACGAGTAGTGGTCGTCTCAAACAATCAGCGCTTGACTTCTGGATTTAATAGTAAATAAAATCACTGGGGGCCTGTTTGTAACCCCCAAAGATGATGAATAAAGCAGAGGGGGTCCTCGCGTGGACGCTGAGGGGCCTAGATCAACTTGTTTTTCCTTAAGTTCAAGGCTTTCAGCTGATTTCAGAAAAGCAGAACCTGACTAATGGCATCAGGCTGACGGGGTGAACATTAGTGAGAAGCTGCCTCCCTTGCGGGGCTCCTTCCTTCACATCAGCCAGTTCAGTCAGTAAGGAGGCGTCTCTGCAGAGACCCCTTCTGGGAAGGAGGGAGTGTCTAGATTTCAGCCTGTCCTGGGGAATAAGAGTATCAGGGCCTTTGAGAGTTTCTGAAGTGAATACAAAATATGGCGCTTACCTTTAGGGTATCGGGTCCCGGTGATCCAGGTGTAAAAGGATCCCTGGGGATCCAGCCATAAAAGGATTCAGTGGCTGATGAAGTCCCTGCTCACTGCCCAGGGTCCCAAAGTTCATCGTCCCACCCCACAAATACCCTGCCACAGTTTTGACTTTAAACTTGGCTGATTTGCCATCAAAAGCTCCATAGCCTGCAGGAAATGAGGAGGAGACTGAGGGAAAAAGAAAACCAGAGGGGCAACTAGGAGAGGGCTGGGGAGCCTTGAGGAATCCCTCTGTGCAGCAGGAGTCTAGTGGCCATTTCCAGAATGCAGCTGTGTCTGTTCCAGTCCTGGGGACACCCATTGCTCAGATGTGCTCCACAGCCCCTGGAGCTGCTGGGAGCTCAGACTTCTCTCCTGGAGGGGTGGGAGGGAGGATTCCCTTGGGGAACCAGTTCCTTTTCCCATAAGGAGGCAGAGAGATGCACACCAGGAATGGGCTTCTCGGAGTCCCCTTGGGGTGGCCCCCAAAGCAAAGGGAGGTGGGCTCTTCCTGGGCAGGCTCCCCTCCTCTCTCCGCAGACGCACCCCACGCAGACGGCCTTCCTGTCCAGCGTGGACCTGCACACGCACTGCTCCTACCAGCTCATGCTGCCAGAAGCCATCGCCATCGTCTGCTCGCCCAGACATAACGAGTGAGTCTGGGGGTCGGAGCCGGGGGCCTCGGAGGCTGGCTCCCTCCTCGCGCTCAGAGGCCCGGGGTAGGAGGCTCAGGGGGCTCGGCCGGGGCTGCGCCCCCACCTTTTTGTGCATGAGCCTTACAGGGCACAGACCGAATGTGGAGTCAGGAAGCCCTGGTTCGAATCTGGCCTCTGACACGTCCTCTCTGGGTGACCTCAGGCATGGGGGAAGGAGAGAAAGGAACAAGCATTTGCTGAGCACTTACTGCATGCCAGGCATTGGGCTAAGTGCTTTATGATTGTTCTCATTTGATCCTACAGTAACTCTGAGAGAGGTGTTATTGCTATACCCATTTTATGTTGAGAAAATTGAGGCAAATAAAAGTTAGTCTTGCTCCTGGCTGCACAGCTAGGAAGTGTCTGAGTGACTTGAACTCAGGTCTTCCCTACTCCGAGCCCGGTGCTCTTTCCTCTGGGCCCAGCCTCAGTTTCCTTTTCTGTACAATGAGGCAGCCGGTCTAGTCTCTAACATCCCTAGATCTGACCCCGGGGGCCACAAAGGTGTCACAGGTGTGGCCACAAGGGGCGCTCTTCTCTGAGCGGACATCTCTGAATGAGACAAGCAAGTACTGTCCTGCAGGCCCCCCAGCACCTTCTGAGAGGGAGGGAGGGAGGGAGGGGGGACCCCGACCTTCTGCTCCTCTCTGCCCTGAAGGACCTGCTCGTGTCCGTGTCAGTCTGTTAGCCTGGGAGCTCCCGAGGGATGGGGACTTGCCTTTGCCTCCCCCAGGCCGATAACAAGCATACTAGGTGCTTGTTGCCCTGCAAGAATGAGTCCCTGCCTTCGAGCGGCTTCCGTTCCTGGGCCAACAACACGGAGAACCTCGGGAAAGGCAGGACAGCCCCCCCCCCCCTCACTGAGAGCTTTCCGGGGCAGACTCTGGCCTGGGCACCGGGGACACGCGGCCCCCGCCCCAGAGGGGCTGTGCCTGGGAACGGGTTTCTCTCCTTCCAGGACGGGCATCTTCAGACTCACCAACGCCGGGATGCTGGAGGTGTCGGCCTGCAAGAAGAAGGGCTTCCATCCCCACACCAAGGACCCCAGGCTGTTCAGTGTAAGCAGAGGCCGATTCACTTCTGGGGAAATGGGATCTGGGGCCAGTGGGACCAGCAAGTGCCCCCCTCTCTCTGTGTCTCTATACCCGGGGCCACATAAAGTTTCTGCAGTGCTGAGGGTCGCCGGTGGGAGAAGTTTAAGGAGCCCTGCCGTGTCTGGCCTAAGAGCCAGAGGAGCTGTTGGGCTGCACTGGCAGAGGGAGCATTCCCCCCCCCGCCCCACCCCAGGAGTTCCTCATACCCATGAAAGCCCAGGTCCAGGAGCTACTCCAGATCAGTGATCCACAGAGATCTTTTTGGATCCTGGCTTTTCTGTAGTGTCCAGCCCCACTCGGGGATCTGTAAATCGAAGGAGCCCAGTCAGGGCCCCCAGAACCCTGGCCTCTTTTCTTCACTGTGATCTGGGATAATCCCGGACCTCAGAGAGGTGGCCCTTCCCTACAGGACTCCATCCGGTCAGCACAGTCATTCTCCCAGCATGGCTCAGGTGGAGGCCCAACCCCCACCCAAGAAGCCATTTCCCTGCAAGCTCCTTTGTCCGCATTTGCCTCTATTTTTGGTAGAAATAAGAAACACTGTAAGGAGAGCCCCCACATACTTACTCCCCTTCTCGTTCACCCTTTTAATGAAAACCGATTTGTTGGTGAGTCCATCAGGGTCCAAACCCAGGATCCTCCAGAGAAGAGCAGAGATAAATGTTAAAAGAACATTAGCCTAATCATCTATTTTCAACCTCTAACACGTCGTTTTCCTCCACAGCCGTGCAAGCACGTGGTGGGCCAGGACATAAGCATCACGGTGCTGGACCTGAGGTGACGAGCCCCAAAGACGGACGCCCCGGCCCTCACCGACGCGTGGCTGCCAGACTTTCTTAAGAAGTTTTCAGAACTGACGTTTTATATTTATACATTTTAGATCAGATGGTTTGATATTTATTGCTTTCACACACTTTGCCGTTTTCTTTGGGGAATGTTCCAACTCGAGACAGAACTCGTGGTGACGATAAACTGGAATCTCCCCGTGTACCAAAAATAATAAATCGAGTTGCACCCAGCACCCTGTGGTTGGGAGTTCCGTGTGAGTCGCCAGGAGCTTGGCTGTTTTCACTGGGGTCGTGGATTTATCCCCCTCTCCCTGAGAGAGGGTAAAGCAAACAGTTAAATGAAATTTGAGTGAATATTTTCCCCTAAAAAGAGACAATCATCCATATTTATGGACACCTGAGAGCGTGGGTTTAATGAGAGAAGTGCAAACCTCATCAAGAAATGGGGTTCAAAGAGAAATGAAGAGGGTAAGAGAAAATGCTTGGATGAAATGGTAACGTCAGATTCTGGAGAACCACAATGTTAGCAGATGAGGGGAAAGAGGATGGAGAAGAGCAGACTGAGGAAAATGCTGATAGCCCCAGACATAGGGATAACCACACCCAGAGTAAGTTATAGTTAGTCTAGCAATCATTTGGGAAGCAATGATTAAGCACCTACTATGTTCCGGGCACTTCCACATCACAACTTTCCCCACTGCAGTTTTGCTGTCACAATTTGGCAGAAAAAATTATGTGGGAATTTTTTTTTTGGGGGGGGGGGTTGCAAAAGCTGCAGATGACCAGAAAAGGCCCCAGACGATACCGAAAAAGCTCAGAAATTCAGAAATGTATACAATTTATGTATAATATTCTATAATATCAACATATTTTATCCTTTAATACCATAATAATTCAGAACTCTGGTAGGAAGGGAGGACAAAAAACTTTTATGTGCATTTTCCAGATCGAGGGGACTCTACACCTGTAACTCCCACAAGGTGGAAGGGACAACTGTAATTAGCAAGGTCGCCTTTCATTTTAAATTTAAAATTTTAAAATTTTAAATTTAATTTTAAAACAAGCAGGTAAATAGGAGCTCAGAGCTACCCCCAAAACTTGATGAAATAGGACGTAGGAATAGCATATGATAATGGAAGAGGATTCCATGTTCTGGGAAAACAAACAAACAGATTTAACAAAAAAGGTGGGGGGGGCTGTATTGAAAATGGTCATGAATGGAACTGGATGGAGAGTGTTTGGGGGAGGCTCACAGGGCTTTCTTCTTCTGTAAGAACAATCTTCATGGACAGATGGAGGGAGGGAGGGAGGGACTTTGTCCTTCAGTGATAACAAGTTTCAAGTCTTTGATGGGCCTCCGTATAGCAGAAGGAAAAGGCTGATTCTGCTTAGCTTCCGTGTAAGAACTAGAACTCAATAAAAACTGCAAGGATGAGATAGATTCAATTTAAAGAAAAGTTCCTAGTAATTAGAGAAGTCCCAAGTGGGATGGAGGCCTCCAGAGGTGTCAGGGAAGTGGGATGGAAGCCTCCCAAGGCAGGATGGGCCTTCATTTCCCAGAGTCCTTGAGCAGAGGGACAGCACTGATGAGAGATGCGCTAGATGGGACCCTACTTAAGGGTCAGAATGGCCTGGTCTGAGAGTCTTCATCTCATTTCTTTGAGCTCTGGACCTTTTCCTAGAATCATGATTTTAAACTAAAATCCATAGAATTACAAAGGAATCCAATTGTATTGAAAAAAAACAATTTTTTATAAAAAGTTCATGAACTTTGATGATAATAAGAATAGCTAGCATTCATATGGCCCGAGAAGGTTTCCAAAATACTTTGCCAATGTTAATTCATTTGCTCTTTACAGCTCTGAGTTACAACATACCCCCATTCAACAAACTCCCCATTTTTCAGATGGGGAAATTAAGGCTGGGAGAAGTCGAATGATTTTCTCAGTGTCATGCAGACAGTAAGTTCTTGAGTTTGGATTTTAACTCGGGACTGGAGTATCTCTCAGGTCCCTTCCAGCTCTGAGATTCAGTGGATCGTGGACTTAAAGTCAGTGATTAGTAGAAGATAGTAAAGATTTCACTGCCTTGAACTCGCATATCATTATAACCAGCTACCCCCGCATCTATTGGAATAATTCCTTAAGCATTCTACAGTCATTTTTTAATAGCAAGTTTTTTTTCCTTTAAAATATTTAAAATTTAAACATTTTTAATGTTAATCTTTTAAATTATTTTATTGTTTTGTTTTAGTTATCTCTGATTCAAAATGAAATCTGTCTTTTGTCTGTCTCTGTGTCTGTCTGTCTGTCTCTCTCTTTTTCTCTCTCCCCCCGCCCATTTTTCCTTACTCATCTCTTATAACAAAGATTAAAAACAAAAAGGGGGAGAAAGCAATTCAACAAAACCCATCCACACAGCAGCATTCTCCCAAATAAGGCCACTATCTTTTCAGAGAAGGGAGTGGACATCCTGCTGCCCCTGGCAACTCCTTTAAAGGAGAGTAAAAAACAAACAAAGAAAAACAAAAAACAACCCTGAAATCTTGGCACAAAGGGAGAATCAAAGGGATGGAAGGCTTAATTGTCAAGAGGGAATTCAATCAACTGGGCTTCCCAGAAGGGCTTTGTTAGGGTGGCTCTGGGAAGGCTGTCTTTTAAGTAGTGCAGCAGGAGATCCACTGAAAGGACCAAAGGTTATATTTTCCCATATCGGTGACAGGGACCAGGATTCAAATCCTGTTCCTGTTGCTTTTTATTCAGGGGGCCTTGACCAAGACACTTCCCCTCAGGGGGCTTTCATTTCCTCAGCTTTGAAAGGAGGGGATTAGACCAGATGACCAGTGAAGTCCTCTTCCGTCTTGAAGTGAATGAAAAATAAAATTACTGAGCCATGAGGGCTGGGTATTTTTAAATGGTGGGTTTGTGGGATTTAAAAAAAAATCAATCTATTTAAGAATGACGAATAAAAAGCTGGTAATGTTCAGTAAATCATCGGGATTCCTAGGCTGAGTGCAGAGCGGAGTCCTGAGGAAGTGAATCAGGAAGAGGCAACATGCCGTGGAGAAGTTGAGTGGAGTCAGGCTCAGGTTACCTTCCTGGTCCTGTCAGGGAGGGAGAGAAGGGGGAGACTGAGATCGAATGCTGGATTGGGGACACTGGAAATCTCATTGAGGCACAGGGCAGTGTAGACACCTCCACAGCCAATGAGGCTGATTCCATCATGGAGAGACCTTGACCTTCACCCCTGACTAAGCTCGAGGATTGGTCCAGGAAGACTCCACCTGATATGGTCATCCTGGCTTCATCTCAGAAATTCCCATGAGGACCTGGGCTTGAATTTCTGCCTCTGTGGGTGACCTCTGGAAAATCCCCATGGCTCTCTGGGCTTGAGTTTCCCCTCTATATCCCACCAGAGAATTTCTCCAGCTGGAACTCCCTAATTTTCTTAACCCGCCATCGGAGCCGCATGGAGAGTTTTCCGTGTGAATCATCTTGGAAAGAACAAACTCATACTGAGAGGCTCAGGATTCCCTCCTTAATGAGGGGATGTCCACAACTGATTTTTGTCTCCTGCCTTAAGGATTTCAAAGCCCTTTAGATGCATTATCTCATTTGAGTCTGTGGTGTCAGGACTGGTGCTATTATTATTCTCATATTACAGATAAGGAGACTATGGCTCAGAGAGTTTAAATCATTCTGGGTTCCCTGAATGTCCTTCCATGTGCCAATGAGAGATATCCTGGGGGAGGGGATGCTGATAAACATTTAACAACTGGCTCTCATTCAGGACATGGTTTAGGTTTAATTGTGCATCATTAACACTTTCTGCAGCGCTTTCTTAAGTCTAGACAATCACTAGAACAATAAGCCAAGCTCTGATATGAAGGAATTGCCCATTTCCAGGATGTAAATGTTCAGACTGAAAATTTAACGATTGGCTCTCAAGATGAGCGGACTCCTGCACACTTGCATCCTTCCCTTGTCAGTGGCTCCTGGGGCTCTTCCTTTTCTTCCCCTCTCCCCATCCAGAGGAGTCCCCTTAGGCAGTAGAGTTCCCCAGTCCATATTAGGGACTGTCCTGCCCACCAGCTCTTCCTTGCTCCCTTCCATCCTTTCCTTAGTGAAGAACCTACCAAGGGACACCTTCCCTGAGCTCAAGTTCTTCTTGCTTCTACACTGCCTTTTCTCTCCTTCCCACTGCCCCCCCTTCCCAACCAACCTTATATTGACTTTACCCTTATGTATGCACTTGCTGCTGCCCCTCTGACATTGATGCCAGGAACTCAGAAACACTGCAGTAAAGCTGTGAGGGCTCTGGATTCTAATCCTGCTTTGATTGGCGCCACTATCTGGCCTTGGGCAGAGCGCTTAACCCTCTCCAGCCAGTGAGCTGACACAGCAATTAGAGCACTGGACTTGGAGTCAAGAAGACCCAAGTTCAAACCCAGCTTCAGACACTTCCTAGCTGTGTGTCCCTGGGCAAGAAATGCAATCTCTCTGTGCCCTGGTTTCCTCCACTATAACATTTGGATAAAACAGCACCTACTTCAAAGTGGTATTGTGAAGCTCAAGTAAGAAATTTATAAAACACTTATCATTGTGTCTAGCACTCAGTAGGTGCTATATAAATGCTTCTTCCCTTCTCTTTCCCCTGTCCTCTTTCCTCCCCTTCCCTCAGTTTGCCTATCTGTGAAATGGTAGAGCAGGATGGGAATAGATCATTCAAGCCCTTCCCAGGCTTTCAGATTCTGATTCGATTCTATAAAGAGCTGTGGAGAAGGCTAGTGCATGTTTATAGACCTAGATTTGAAGGAGGGAGGAAGGAGGAGGAGAGAGGAAAGGAGCGGGGAGGAGAGGAAAGGCGGGAGGGGGAAAGGTGGGGAGGAGGGGGAGCGGGAGAGGAAAGGCGGGAGGAGAGGTAGGGCGGGAGGAGAGGGGAGCTGGGAGGAGGGAAAGGTGGGGGAGGAGAGGAAGGAGGGAAGGGAGGGGGAGGGCCTGGCGCTTTGGGCCTCTCCCCGCAGGGCCCTCTCCTCGGCTCGGAAGGGGGGATGAGGTGGCTCAAGGGTCTCTTGGGCCCTTTTCTTTGCCCCTGAGGCCTCTTGCCTTCCCTTCCTGGGCTCTGGGGCGCACTGTTTCGGCAGCTTCCGGCCCAGGGAGCAGCCCCCGAACGCTGCCCGCTTAGTTCTCACCCAAAGGGCTGCTTTTACTAGAGCATCATAGTGATAATAACAAAGGTGCTGAGGGGACAGGGCTTTGGAGCCCCGGGGCATTCCCTGAGGAAGCGGAGGGGCCCACACAGTGCCGGGTATGCAGCAGGCACTTAATAAATGCTGACTGATGGGTTCCTTGGGCCTGGGCCAGGCTGTCCCGCCCGATCGCCTGTTCTTAGGTTCCAGCGCTTTTGATTCCAGAAACGAAGGAGTCTCTAATGGACCCCAGAGCAACTCGGAGAAGGAGCTGCGGGAGCCGGAGGCCTCTCCCCGGGGTGAGGGAGCCCTGCCCTCCTCGGCAGCCCCGCCGGAAGGAGCTCAGAACCCGCGAAGCGCTAGGATGAGGGAGGAAGGCCTTGGAAGCCTCACGGCCCGCTCCGCGCTCCCCCCGCTCCCCCCGCTCCCCCCGCTCCCCCCGCTCCCCGGAGCTGCCTTAGCCATCTCTGAAGGAGACTGACTTCCAGGCGCGGAGGCCGCGGCCCCACCCCCCACCCCCCCGCCCCGGGTTCCTCGGCCGCAGACGCCCCGGGCCCTGATGCCACCGCCACGGCCACCATCGGCCCCTCCGCGTTCTGTTCCAGGGGGCCCCGCCCGGCCCCGGCTTTCCGCGCGTCACAGCCCCGAGGTCTCCGCCGGCCCAGCCTGCCGCCCTCCCCTGCCCCCCCCCCTTGCGCCGGGAGAGCGGGGCCGCCTCTGTCTGCGCAGGGTCCGGCCAAGAACTGCGGGCCGGGCCGGGCCGTTTCCCAGAGAAGGGAGCTGAGGCACGCGGAGCTCGGGCAGAGCGACGCGCCGCTGAGCCTGCGCCCTCCCTCCGGGCCCGGCGTCTGGTGTGGCCTCCAGCCCGGAGCTGGATCCCCGCGACCCCTCCCGGGCCCGAGGCCCCGCGGCCCGTTCCCCTTCCCGGCAGGAGCCGCCGCGGGTCCCGGCCCGCGCTGGCTGCGTCTGTCCCAAGCGGGCCGTGACTTCCCCAGGGAGGGGCCCTTTCGCCGCGCCAGCCCCAGCTCTCATTGTCATTGCCTCCTCACTGCCCCGCGCGACCCGGGGGTCGGACTCAAGCCTCTCCTCCCCCTAGATCCGAGACACGCGCTGTGCGGCCCTGGGAAAACCCCTCCCCCTCCCCGGCTCTTTCCCGTCCCTGAAGGGGGAGGCTTGGACCGGGACGGGGATGGTGGGGAGCAGGACTTTCTGCCGCAAGGGGGCGCTTCTGTTGCTGAATCCCACAGGCGGTGTGGGCCCGGGAAGCTGCAGCTGAACTCTCCGAGGTAGCACGGAGGGGTGGGAAGGGGAGCCAAGACACCTGCTGGTGCCACAGCCCGAGCTCTCCCGCAAGGGGGCGCATCGACAGACTGCTGCTCGCTGCCGGCCTCCCACCGCCCACAAGGGGGCGCATCGACAGTGGTGACTGAGGCCAGGCTGGCAAGGAGCTAAGCTGCTCACTGTCAGCTTCCCACTCCCCCACAAAGGGGGCACTGACAGACTGCTGCCTGCTGCCAGCCTCCCACTGCCCCACAATGGAGCGCACTGACATACTGCTGCCTGCGGCCAGCCTCCCACCCCGCCACAAGGGGGCGCACCGACAGTGGTGACTGAGGCCAGGCTGGCAAGGAACTAAGCTGCTCGCTGCCAGCCTCCCACCCCCCCACAAGGGGGCGCACCGACAGACATGCTGCCTGCTGCCAGCCTCCCACCCCCCACAAGGGGGCGCACCAACAGACATGCTGCCTGCTGCCAGCCTCCCACCCCCCCACAAGGGGGCGCACCGACAGACATGCTGTCTGCTGCCAGCCGCACTGACAGACATGCTGCCTGCGGCCAGCCTCCCACCCCCCCACAAGGGGGCGCACTGACATACTGCTGCTCGCTAACAGCCTCCCACCCCCCCACAAGGGGGCGCACTGACAGACATGCTGCCTGCGGCCAGCCTCCCACCCCGCCACAAGGGGGCGCACTGACATACTGCTGCTCGCTAACAGCCTCCCACCCCCCCACAAGGGGGCGCACCGACATCATGGCCGGAGCCCAGGCTGGCAGGGAGCCCGGTGCCCACCCCCAGCCCCGCCCCTCAGGTTGACTTCAGCCGCCTGGGCGTCCAGTGAGAGCCTTTATTCAGAAGGTTGGGGGCGGACGCTGCAAGCGGGGAAGCCCGGCTGCGCTCCCAGCTGGGGGCAGAGGCCGGCCGGGCGCGCAGGGGACGGGCTTAGAAGCATTTGCGGTGGACGATGGAGGGGCCGGCCTCGTCGTACTCCTGCTTGCTGATCCACATCTGCTGGAAGGTGGAGAGCGAGGCCAGGATGGAGCCGCCGATCCACACCGAGTACTTGCGCTCCGGCGGGGCGATGATCTGGAAGGAGGGATGCAGGGAGAGCGTCAGGGATGGGCCCCAGGGCCGGGGGAGGCTCTGCTGGAATCGGACCGGCCCCCCCGCCCTGGGCCAAAGGAACCTCAGCTTCCTCATCTGTGAGCCCGTCTGGTTCTGGATCAGTGACTCATCCAGCCGGATGTTTTACAGATGAGGAAGCTGAGGAAGCTCCGCAGGCAGCGCGGGAGCCCCCAACTCCAATCCCGGGCTTCTTCCACCGGTCAGAGCTGGGGCGGCCGCTAAGCCGGCCCAGGGAAGGCTCCTTCAGGCATCTGTGGGCCACACACCGGCCCTTGTGGCCCGAGAGAAGAGCCCTGAGCCTTGCCCGAGGAACCGCCGAGCTTCTGGCCGCAGGCCCCTCCAGTACAGCGCCCTGGGGTGCCAGATTCATGGGCGACACCCGAGTCCCTTCCTCCCTCTCCGTAGGAGGCCGCCGGGGCTTCTGGGAATTTCCTTCCCTTCTGACATCAGGCCAAACCATTCAGGGTCACCTGGTGATGCTTGAGCTCCGCCGGGGTCAGATTTGGAAGAGTTGGGGCCTGGACGGGGCCTGGGGGGGGGGGGCCCTTCCCTTACCTTGATCTTCATGGTGCTGGGCGCCAGAGCGGTGATCTCCTTCTGCATGCGGTCAGCGATGCCCGGGTACATGGTGGTGCCCCCCGACAGGACGTTGTTAGCGTAGAGGTCCTTCCTGATGTCGATGTCACACTTCATGATGCTGTTGTAGGTTGTCTCGTGGATGCCCGCAGACTCCATCCCTGGCAGAAGGAAGCCACGGGGATACGTCAGCGAAGGGAGACATGAAAAACCATGGGTTGGAACAACAAACCTCACAGCCAGAGTGGGGTAACGGGTCTTTCCAAGTCCCAGAATCCTCTGAAAAGTGAGCGTGGTGGCCTTTGTGTGACTTAACCCACAAGCAAAGACCCTGCGCACCACAAAGCCCTCCAGAAATCAGTCCTGCTTCACCGGTCTCCCAGAGGCTCCTCACTTCACCATCATCACCCAAAGCAAGAATATTAGAGCAGAACAGAGAATAACATTGTGCCACCAGGTGCCAAGCACTGCACGAGCAGCCAAAGAACTGGCGGCTCTTACCGATGAAGGAGGGCTGGAAGAGCGTTTCCGGGCAGCGGAAGCGCTCGTTTCCAATGGTGATCACTTGGCCATCAGGCAGCTCGTAGCTCTTCTCGAGGGAGGAGGAGGAGGCGGCCGTGGCCATCTCGTTTTCAAAGTCCAGAGCCACGTAGCAGAGCTTCTCCTTGATGTCACGGACAATTTCCCGCTCGGCTGTCAACGAGAGTCAAGCCTCAACATCCCAGAGAGCGGACCCCGGGCTAGGGGGCCTGATGTCCTCCCTCCCCCGTACTTTGGTGGCACTCAGAAGTCAAGTACATGGGGGGGGTCCCTTCCTTCCCATAAAGAAGATGAACCTTGAAAGGGGGGATGACAGATATGGACACGGCATAGACTATCAGACTTAAAAGTTTAGATTAGTTTTGTTCAGTTGTTTTTCCCTCCCTCTTTCCTGATCATTTTTGGTTATAAAAAGGGCTGGGAGGGAGAGTAGCTCACAGACATATCGGGGGGATGAGACAGATGCAATAATAAAAGGTAGCAAAAAAACCACTGAATTTTTGTTTTAAAGCGGGGGAGGAGCAGAGGGCAGCAGCCCGTACCGGTAGTCACGAAGGAGTAGCCCCGCTCGGTCAGGATCTTCATGAGGTAGTCGGTGAGATCGCGGCCGGCCAGATCCAGACGCATGATGGCGTGGGGCAGAGCGTAGCCCTCGTAGATGGGCACGTTGTGGGTGACACCATCCCCAGAGTCCAGCACGATACCTGAGGGCACAGCCACAGAGAGGGGCATCATGGGAAAGGTTAATAGAGAAATCCCAGTCCCACCCCATCATTACTCAGGGGCTTATTTTCCAGGTAGATCTGGAGGGTAGAGATCAAGCTTATGTGACATGTTGTGAACAATTCCCCTATGTTTCCTTTAATTCTCCAAAGATCTCCGGTCAATATAGACAATTTATTAACTAACATAGACTGCAATCCCTCTACAACTTACAAACTGTCTTTCTGAATTTCTTTGCCCCCCCCCCAAAAAAAACAACAAAACTTCATCTGCTGCAGGCCCTTGCATGACACACTCAGAGGTGTTACCTGGGGCTGGTGGGACAGAGATGGCCTCTTTTGGTGGAGCCTCCAAGAGCCCAGCCTCCCCTCTAGGACACAATGGGTCATTGGACAGGTACATTATGGGAGGACCCCATGTGTGATTGCAGCCAAAAAAATAGTAACTGTCCTTTCTTTCAAACCGGGGTATTTGGTCATGCTTGGTCACCTACCAGTCGTACGTCCAGAGGCATAGAGGGACAGGACAGCTTGGATGGCCACATACATGGCTGGCACATTGAAAGTCTCAAACATTATCTGTTTTTAAAAAAAGTGCAAACCTTAGTATTATGGTCATTTTCATTAAAAATGTGTTTTTCAAGTGGACAGGAGTAATTTCATGAAAAATCCCAAATTTGACTCCTGGGAGCAAACTGAGAATGCCAGGGAAGGGTGGTTGTTTTATCTCTTTGCATTTATGAGGCACTTACTATTTGCTTTCAAGAAGTGTATTAAATACCTACTGTATTTCAGGCAGTGTGCCAAATACTGGAGTGGATTCCCACTATCATTGTTTTATTATTATTTTTTTTTATGGAATGCTTCACAAATTTGCATGTCATCCTTGTGCACGGGCCATGCTAATCTTCCCTGTATTGTTCCAATTTTAGTATATGTGCTGTTGAAGTGAACACCCTACTATTGTTAAAAGAAAACCCCATCACTCTCATTCTTAGTTCTGCAGCCAAGTGAAGAAAGGAGGAGCCAGGGGGCGCATTCCCTGGCCAGCCTGGGAGTAGAGCAGGTACTCTTAAGCCGAAGTGGCTTTGGAAGGGGTAAGACTGCAACCTGAGGCAGCAGACCACCCAGTGATGGCGACCAGCTTCCTGTGCTAAGAACTGGAAGTGGCCGCTAGTTTGGGGTAGGGGTTCAGGGTCAGCTGACAGCCTGTCTCTCTGCCCCTTCCTCCTAGATTCCCACTCTCTTATCTGCCCTGCCACAAGCCCCAGAATACAAGACACACACACACACTCACACACACACACTCACACTCTCACACACACTCACACTCAACACACATGCACATACTCACACTCGTATGCACACACACTCACAACACACTTGCATATACTCACACTCGTATGCACACACACACTCACACTCTCACACACACTCTCACAACACACTTGTACATACTCACACTTGTATGCACACACACTCACACTCTCACAACACACTTGCACATACTCACACTCGTATGCACACACACACACTCACACACACACTCACAACACACTTGCACATACTCACACTTGTATGCACACACACACACTCACTCTCACAACACACTTGCACATACTCACACTTGTATGCACACACTCACACACACTCACACTCACACACTCACACACACTCTCACAACACACATGCACATACTCACACTCGTATGCACACACACTCACACACACTCACACTCACACACACTCACAACACACTTGCACATACTCACACTTGTATGCACACACTCACACACTCACAACACACTTGCACATACTCACACTCGTATGCACACACACGCACACACACGCACACTCACACACACACGGATGAATGATGAGCCCCTCAGCAGGCTCCCAGGCTGTCCTGTACCTGAGTCATTTTCTCCCGATTGGCCTTGGGGTTGAGGGGGGCCTCAGTGAGCAGAGTAGGATGCTCTTCCGGGGCCACACGCAGCTCATTGTAGAAGGAATGGTGCCAGATCTGGCGGGAATCAAGGAAGAGAAAAGACACATCAGGAGTAATCTTCATCCTTATCATGGAAGAGCCTTCCCAGGTCCCTAGGGGGCAGTAAAGCACCTCACCCAATCATGGCATTAACATGGGGTTGCAAGACTTCCAGGCAACAACTCCGTGAAGAAAGTAGATAATGGAAACATTAACCCCACTTTATAAGTGATTCTGTGCCTTGTTTTCTATATTAAGTTCTCGGCTCTGTCTCTTCTTGTTACAAAGCGGTAGGCAGAAAAAGGTACACGTTGTCAGACATGGCCAGTGGGATTTATGTTTCAATCATGGAATATTGGAGGTGGGGGGAGTGAGTCCTTGGGACATCAGGGTCCCAAGGTATCAATCAAACATTAAAATAATCAGGCTGTAAAGTTCAGAGGCAGGAATTCTCTTCTTCTGATCCTATAGCACCTCCAGGAACCTCCATATAGCAAGTAATCAATCACCAGACACTTATTAAGCTTGTGCTCAGTGACAGGGACTGTGCAGGGCACTACGAAAAAAAGGCAAAGATAATTCAGTCCCTTCCTCCGAGAGCTGAGGATGCCCATATTCTGAAAGCGTTGAGATTGTCTCTTTGTGCACGTTCTCTCTGCAAGATAGCTTGCAGCCCATCTGGGGCCCAGCCTAGGAAACCCTCGTCTGTCCCCGAGACTGAATGTACCAAGTCCTCCCAACCCTCCATCAATGAATCTTAAATGAAAACTTGGAAGAACAGATGCAAGATAGGATGGAGTCATGTTCTAGGAGGGGAGATTTTTGTGCATTTAGATTTCTGTAAGTACGCCATGTCCTTCCCATCTCCAAGAGAATTCAAATTCCTCTAGAGTCTGTTTCATTTTTATTTTTGCGCCCCCAGGGCCTAGCTCCATGCCCGATTCTCATGAGCTCTTTAAACACACTCCTGAAATTGAGTGTGACAGACCTTGAGAAACATTTTTGAATAATTTCTCTATCAGCAAAAGTTAACTCAGGGACAGTCCAGGGACCAGCCAACCTCATGTCCTGGAGCTTGGAATCTTGGGCTAAAAATAAACAAACCTTATTACAAGGAGCTAAGCCCTTGATCATACCTTCTCCATGTCGTCCCAGTTTGTGATGATCCCGTGTTCTATCGGGTATTTCAGTGTCAAGATTCCTCTTTTGCTTTGTGCTTCGTCCCCTACGTAGCTGTCCTTTTGGCCCATGCCTACCATTACCCCCTGAAAAGGAGTAGAGAGGAAAAGTCATCATCATCTTATAAGACTTTCGAATGAAGCTTAAGGAAACAACACATGACCCTAGACACGCTTGTGGTTGTGCTCCAGTGGGCTGATGAGACGCAGATCTCCTGATTCGCCAATTACCCCAGTTTAAAGTGGAAACTTCAAAGAGGCAAGATTCAGCTTGTTTGGCTGAAGTCCGTTAGAACTATTCTACGCCATACTAGATAGACTTTGTGAACTGCTCTGATTAAAAAAACAAAAACATGCTTGCCATCTGGGGGAGGGGGTGGAGGGAGGGAGGGGAAAAATCAGAACAGAAGTGAGTGCAAGGGATAATGTTGTAAAAAATTACCCTGGCATGGGTTCTGTCAATAAAAAGTTATTTAAAAAAATAAAAAATAAAAATAAAATAAAAAAACAAAACAAACAAAAAAATGCCTCAGCTAATGGGCAACTTTCTGGTGAAGAGCATTTCTAAAAAAGATAAGACTTTGGATGACAGATAGAGTCGAGCTTTTCCAGCATGGTGAGATCTACCAGAAAAAGTGCTGTACTGGCAAGGCTTTTAAGAGTCTGACAACCCTTCAGTATCATACCAAGACATGGGTAAAATTTAGGAGCACTTAATCAAAAAGGGACAATTCTCTTCCTGGCTTCCCATTTTATCCTTCCCGTCAAAAACGAAACTACACTAGATGCAGTTATCCCTTGCTATTCCATGATAAAATTAGTTTTTAGACTAAGTTCTTCAGGGTAAGGAGAGTATCTTTCTGTGGCCAGAAAAGTGCCAAATAAATTAGCAGAATAAATACATGCTTTGGGTGGTGATGAAGATGGACAGCGTCAGAGAGTAAGGAGAGCATGGCATGAGCTACTCTAATTAATGCCTGGATAACCGGCATCTGCCAGGCACTGCCCTGGCTCAGCCGTGCCAGCTGTGCCCACATGGTGATCTAGAAAACCCAGCTAGGTTCCTCTAGGCACAAAGTTATAAAGCATCTGTGTATCACTATTGTATTTGGGATGCAGATGTTGAATACATTCACAAAATCATAGGCCCTCTGACTTGGAGGGGACCCAAAAACTAGCTGTTGTCCCTCTTTGTACCAGAATCCCCTCTACACCGTCTCTGATGAGTCATTGGCCAGCTCCTGCTCGAAGCCCTCCAGCGACAAGGAAGCCAGGTCCCACTGGTAGGGCCCCCCACATCCCCCTACCCCCCACCATTAGTCTGAACTCCGACTCTTTGAACCTTTCCATACATTCCATGTTTTGTCCCAGTTCTCTCTGGGGCAGAAGTCAGATTTCTGCTGTGATTCTACTGGAGTGCCTGACGCCCCCCACTGTCGCCAACAGGGCCTGGCTCACCTGGTGTCGGGGACGGCCCACGATGGAGGGGAAGACGGCTCTGGGGGCATCGTCGCCAGCAAAGCCTGCCTTGCAGAGCCCAGAGCCGTTGTCGCACACCAGGGCAGTGCTGTCCTCCTCTTCACACATCTTCTGGAGCTGCGGTCCTCACACACCTACCTGGGCCAAAAAGAAACCCTGCCCGTCTGGAACTGGCCACCTTGGAACAAGCGGCGTGCTGGACACCGGTCACTCAGGTGCCAGAGGCCCAGGGAGGCTCCGCATGGGAAGTCAGCTAGTGCAACTTATACAGGGTCTCACTGCTGCAGCTTGGGCACTGGCCAGCCAGCCTTTGTGTAAAGATCTCCTGTGAGGAAAGACCCCTGTTCTTCTGAAACCCCCCCACCACCACCCCACTGGGGGACTTAAGTCACTGACAGCCTCAGTTTCCTTATCTGAAAAATGGGGTTAAGGATACTTCCCTCCTAAAGATGTTGTGGGAAAAACCCTCTGTAAACTCTGAAGTGCTCTAAGAAGGACACACATAGTACTTACACTTACACACAATACTACTTTGAAAAGCACATGAATACAAATCCTGACTTTCTCTTTCACTGATTTTCTTTCTTTTAAAGAAATAGTTCAACAGAAGGAAAGGAAGGAAGGAAAGAAAGAAGGAAGGAAGGAAGGAAGGAAGGAAGGAAGGAAGGAAGGAAGGAAGGAAGGAAGGAAGGAAGGAAGGAAGGAACAAGGAAAAGAAAAAGACATAAAGGAGGGAGAGAAAAAGAGAGAGAGAGAGAGAGAGAAAATCTGTGTCTGAAAATCATTCAATATATAGAAGGTAGAAATAAATATTTATAAGAAGTCAATCATCAAAATCATTCCCTTCTAGACCCATGATTTCATTGATGTCTGGCACTTTCTTTAATGTGCGCAAACTTCCTCTTCCAGTGCAGGTCAGATCCTGTTCTGAGTCTCGGAGGCCTGCCTGGGCATTGTAAGGTCACATGGCCAGGATGTCACAGGTAGAATCTGGGCCCAGGTCATTCTGACACTTTTCTAGCCTTTCCATCTAATAACAAAGAAATCACTTGCTACCTTCACCGACTCAATTTAGCAAGAACAAAACCATTTCTAATTCATTTCAACCAGCATGATTAATCGGGGGAAATTCGAGGATGAAACCCGACCCAGCGCTTGGCCCCCAGGGTGCAGGCGTGTCAGGCAGCACAAGGCACTGCATGTGGCCCAAGGGTGTGGCTGGGGACCCGTTTCCTGGAATAGGCCAGATGGACGTTGGGCTCTGAAAGCTGAGGAAAGATGCTGGGAACACCAGCAGTGAAACTGTTTCAGAGAATGGCCCGACCAGGCCCTTCTGGAGAAGGGTTTTCTCATCTGAGCATCTGCAGCCCTTTCTCTCCAGCTGGAGCAATTCTCGGCGAGAGGGGTCGGGCCTTGGGAGTAGAAATCGTTTCATTTTCTGTGTCTCCCCTGCGACAAGCACAAAGTGGATGCTTAAATCCTCCGGCACTAAATAGCGGGCCTCCCACTGCCCTATGGCAGCTCAATAACATTTCAAAGGGCAGATGTGGAGGGTGGACGAGGTCAGGGCCAAAATGAACCCCAGCCCACTCCCCTCGATTTATAGATGAAGAAACCAAAATTTATCTTTGGTCACTCAGCAAGTTAGTAGCAGAACCACAGCTGGAACCAGTTCTTGACTTGCGGTCCGGGACCCCTTTCACAATCTTGAACCAAAAGATGCAGGCAACGTCTTCAAGGGGGAAAAAAGCCTTGCCTCCGGCACCGTGCCCTGGATCAAGAACTCAGCTTTGGTCAATCACAGAATCCCAGCTCAAGAGGCAGAAAGGGACCTCGGGGCCATGAATCCAAAAGGTGAGAGAATCGATGCTGAGAGAGGTGAGTTACTTTTTATTACACATTTAATTTTATTTTTATTTAATTAATTTAATGTATTAATGAATTTCATTGTATCTAATTTCGTTACATATTTAATACATAAATAATAGTGATTAATAGGGTGACAGGTGCTACAAGGAGGATTTGGACCCAAAGCCTCTGATTCCAGAGTCAATGGTCTTTTCACTCCTTGTATCTCTCTTTCAGTAGAACGGGTTATCGGCAGATAGGTTAAGGTGCTTGTGGGACTGGGAGAGCTCCAAGGCGTGGTCCCAGAGGGAGCCAGAAGCGGGGGACTCAGGAGTGCATAAAACGAGAATATATTTTCCCAACAATTCGATTAAAAGCAAGGTTAAGGAAAAGAAGGAAGGAGGGAGGGAGGGAGGGAGGGAAGGAAAGAAGAAAAAGCAAGACGAGGAGAAAGAAAAGGTGAAGAAGAGGGAGGAAAAAAGGAGTCCCAGGAGGAGATGGTCTTATCCACTCCGATAACTTCTGAGTACAAGTAAATGTCCAGCGCGTTCAGCGAACGCTCAGCATCCGCAGCATCGGGAGAGGTGCCGGGGAAGCCTCCAGAAGCTCCCTAATCTGCCCCGTCTCCAGCCCAACAGTCTCTGCCCGCTGCGAGCTCCCTGAGGGGGGCGGTGTTTCAGTGTCTCAGTGAGCGCTTTCGGATCCATTCGTGTTAATGAATTTTTACTGACTGACGTTTCCGGAGTCTTGGAGCTCTCGGAGCCCTTGGCGTCTGTTAGCTCGCTTGAGCCTCCGGGGTCCGGCTGGCTGAGACGAGTGGGGGACGCACTATTGCACCCATTTTACTGACCCGGAAAGTGAAGCTCGCGGTTTTCTGAGACTTGACCCGCATCCCGCCCTGCCCCCCCCCCCCCCCGAGAGCCAGTTCATAGAGAGATACGCCAGCTCCTGAGCGCTCAGGAGGTTTCAGGCCCGCCTGTAACCTTAGAGCATCGCGTGCAGGAAAAGTCCGGCGCTTTCACCAAGTTCCTAAGAACTCTTTACACCTTGGCCCCTCCCCCACCACGTTCTCTTCCTACCGCCCCTCCCCCCCGGAGGCTACCAGGGATGTGTAGCAACTGTCTTTTACCGAAACGCATGAAATGACGTCGTTAAGAGGGAAGACGCTCTTCCAGGCTTCGTTTCATGACTGGCGTTTCCTCTCTTGCTTAAGTCTAGACAGGCAAGCAGTGACTCCGGCCCCGATTGGCGGCATCCCCCGGGTTTAAACGTTCGCTCTCTGATTGGTCAATTCAGCGGCCCCGCCCCGCCCCGTCTCCTCCCAGAGCGCCTCCGCAGCGGAGAGGCCGGTGCTGCTGAGGACGGAGCTACGGGGCACGCGCGGGATGAGATTCCCGGCTTCGGAAAGTAGCGGAATCAGCCCGGATTCCACGGCAGGGGACGCCGCTCGCCTCCCCCCCCATTTACATACTCACACATTCACACTCACATACACACACACTCTCACACGCTCACACACTCACTCACACACACACACTTTCACACGCTCACACACTCACACACTCACTCACACACACACTTTCACACGCTCACACACTCACTCACATACACACACACACTCACACGCTCACACACACTCTCACACTCACACACACTTTCACACGCTCACACACTCTCTCACATACACACACACGCACACACACTTTCACACGCTCACACACACGCTCTCACACACTCACACATACACACACACTCACACTTTCACACACTCACACGCTCACACGCGCTCACACATACACACACACTTTCACACGCTCACACACTCACACGCTCACACACGCTCTCACACACTCACACACATTCACACACACACACGCTCTCACACTCACACACGCTCTCACACACTCACACGCTCACACACTCACACACGCTCTCACACACTCACACACATTCACACACACGAAGACGGAGCCGGCTCCAGTCCGTGGGGAATCACGGGGCCGGTCCCGGTTCCCGGGCGGCCTTGGCCCTCCGCTGACCTGACCTTTTGCCGAGTTCTTTATCCTTCTCCCTGTACAATGTCTGGGCCAGAGGTGGCTCCTTGCGGGGGGGGGGGGGGGGGGGGGGGGTCTTTTCCGAGAGCAGGAAGGCGAGGACAGCCGTGCACCGGCGCTTTGAGCCCCTTAGGAAGGAGGCCGCCTCGCGCCGCGGGGAGTGAGCACTTTCCCTGCGCAGAGCTCAGGGCGGCCCGGTGCTCGCCACCAGCCTTCGCCCCCCGGGAGCCGGGCTACACTGAGGCCGCGAGATTTGCCCACAGTCCCGGGCTGGCGGGGCCCGGCGCCCCCTCCCCCGGGACCCCCCCCAGCCCTGCCCGCGAGCCCGCGCGGGACCCCGGAGGCTGCCTCCGAGTTTGCCGCAGGATGGGGGAGAGGCCCGAGGGAGGAAAAGCCCTCCCCAAAGGCTCGGGGGCCGGGGGCTCCTCCGGGAGGCGGCTCGGGCCGTGAGGCCCTCGGAGCCAGAGCTGGCGCCTCCAGCGGGCCTCGGGCCCCGCGCCCCGGGACCCTGGGCGGGCCGCTCCGTCCGGCTCAGCTTCTTCACGTGCCCAGTCAGAGCGGGAGCCCCCCCCCCCCCAGGGTCTCCGCGGAGACGGGGGCGCGTGAGCTAAACTCTCCCTCGTTTCCGACAAACCCAAGGGGGGGGGCGCGCGCGGGGCGGGGGGGGAGGGGCCACCTGACCGAGCAGGGGCGGGTTTGGGACGAGCCGCTTCCTAATTAGGCAATGCGCGCTGAAATCGCTGATTTTGGAGCCGAGCTCCAGGTCGGGGAGGGGCTGCCTGACCATGGGAGTCCGGCTGGGCCAGAAAGCCGAGGGAGGGGCGGGGAGGGGCTGGGGAGGGAATGAGAGGAGAGGGGACCGAGGGGAGGGAGCGAGGGAGGGGCTGAGGGAGGGGAATGAGGGGAGAGGGGGGACCGAGGGAGGGGAGCGAGGGAGGGGAGCGAGGGAGGGGGCTGAGGGGAGGGAATGAGGGGAGAGGGGGGACTGAGGGAGGGGAGGAGGGGAGGGGCTGAGGGGAGGGAGGCGAGGGAGGGAATGAGGGGAGAGGGGGACGAGGGGAGGGAGCGAGGGAGGGGAGCGAGGGAGGGGCGGGAGGGGGGGAGGGGAATGAGGGGAGAGGGCGGGACCGAGGGGAGAGGGAGAGGGGAGGAGAGCGAGGGGAGGGGGCCGGGGGGAGGGGGCTGGGGGGGGAACGAGGGGAGGGGGTGGGGAAGGCGGGGAGGAGGGGAGGGAGTGCTGCCTGTGGCCCCAGGCTTGCCAGGCTCCAAAAGCAGGCCATATTTAGGCATGAAGAATGAAAAGGGAAGAACACATTGAGTGGAGAAGGGTCCGTCTGACTTCCCGCTCACTGCCCAGCAGGCGCAGCCCGCCGGGAGCCCGGGTCCGAGAGCAGGAGCCCCGGGTCCGGGAGCAGGAGCCCGGCCGGCCCCCGCCCCAGGCTGGCTCCCCAGGGCGCGCCCCCGAGGGAGAGCTAGTCCGCCCCCTTCCCGCGGGTGAGCGCCGCCCGTGCGCAGGACTCCGGCGCTGGCCCCCGGCGCCCGCCGGCCGCCCCCCTCCTCAGGCAGGGGCTGGCCTCACCCGCCCGCCCCCGGTGACCGAGCTGGCAGAAACAGCGCCGGCCCGACCCCCTCTGCTCGGGGATGGAGAAACTGAGTCAGGGACGCAAAGCGAGGTGGGAGCAGCGTCCGAGCTGGGCCTCCCGCCCGGGCCTTAGAGCTCCCCAAAGCCAGGGCCAAGAGCTTAATGCTCTCCCCCCTGCACGGGGGCTTGCACACACTCAATGCGTGCAGCAGGCAGAGCTTTACAGAGGAGGAAACTGAGTCCCAGAGAGCGTAAGTCACCCACGTGGCAGAGAGAGAAGCAGAAGCCCCCTCTGCCTGGATGCTCCGCACCCAAGGGCCCCCCCCACCTGGATGCTCCGCACCCATCCCCCCGCACCTGGATGCTCCGCACCCATCCCCCACCTGGATGCTCTGCACCCAAGGGCCTCCTCACCTGGATGCTCCGCACCCATTCCCCTGCACCTGATGCTCCGCACCCAGTCCCTCCTTCCCGCACCTGGATGCTCTGCACCCATCCCCCGCACCTGGATGCTCCGCACCCATCCCCCCCCCCACCTGGATGCTCCGCACCCAGGGCCTCCCCGCACCTGACAGTGTCCGCAACCTCCGGGCCGGGCTTTACGGTTTGCAAGGCGCCTAGAATGCATGACCTCATCTGAGGCTGCTCGGGCCGGGAGGGGCTGAGACTTTGGCTGTTAAGATTCCGCTTTGCAAAGAGGGGACCCCAGCGTCCTCCTCAGCCCACTTGCCTCAGGTGCCAGGCAGTGTCCCGGGCGGAATCCGCACCCGGGTCTCCCTGATGCCGGCTCTAAGCACCAGCCGACACTCCCTCACTGATCCCTGCCCGATGAAAGCATGACAGGTCTCAGCCCACAGCGTAACAGAGCCGGGGACCCAGGCCCCTCATTTCCCCAAAGCCAGCCCGGAGGAAGCTTCCTCCGCCAAATCCGAGCTGCCGATGAGCCGGAAGCAGCGGGGGCTTCCCTGGACCCCTCTGCCTGCCGCCAAACGGCTGGCTGCGCCCTCGAGGGCTTTGGTCCCGGCTCCGGGCGCGCCCTGGCTGCGACGGCTGAGGGGAGCCGGGCCCACCTCCCCCGGGGCTGGTTCCGTCTCCCTGTCCCTGACTCCCTGCCCCAGCCCATCCCTGGCAGCGCAGCCAGACGGGGCTTAAATCCCCGAGCCTGCCAGACTGCTCCACATGGCATTAATTTCCCCAGTGGAAGCGGATCCTTTGGGTTGTCTCCCCACGAAGCCCTGCCCCGCCCCGGCCCGGCCCTGGGGCCCCTGACTCTCCCAGAGCCCCTCGGGGCTGATCCCACTCACCCTGACTAAGCTTGGCTGCGGGCTGGGCTGCTCCTCAGGGAGGGTGTCTGTCCCGGGAAGCTGGAGCTCTTAGGTTATATAGCCCCTCGGCCGTTCCCCTCCCACTGGCTTCCCAAACATGGAACAGAGACGGGCTTGAGCCTCGTCTCTCAGGCGAACACGGCCATATAGGGACCTCAGAACAAACCCTCTCCTCTGGGTGGCCACGGCCCGCTCTCTGCTGCTGCTGCGTCCTGCTGCATCCTGCTGCCCCGCTGCAGCCTGGGAGCCCACCCAGAGGGGGCCGTGGGCGCGGAGGGGGAGAGACCCCGAATGGGCCCCAGGTCCGGGGCTGGGAGAGCCCGGCAAAGCGCCCCTGAAATGTGGGAGCCTTAAAGTCTAAGGCTGGGAGGGTCCCCCATCCCTGCATGTCACAGATGAGGGGAGCGGGGCTCAGAGAAGGCAAAGGCTGGGCCAAAGTCCCGAAGGCAGCCAGCATGTGAACCACAGTGAGCCGGGGAGAGTCCTGGGTAACTAAGCTAGAGCCAGGTCGGGAACCACTGGAGCAACCGAGGAAGAGGGGGCTGGGGGACCTGAAACAGGGGAGATGTGCATTGAAGGGAAATTCCCCCAGCGTGTCCTCAGGGTGGATTTCAGCATTATATTAGGTAGCAGAGTCCTGATTCCAACCTACCCTTGGCCTCCAGTGCCTTCTACCCCCCTCATCTATCTTCAGGGACCAGAGGCTTTGTGCAGCCCCCCTACTACTGAAAGGGGACAGCTGCTGCTTGGTAAAAATAAGCATTTATCTATTATTTTAAAGTCTGGAAATTGGTTTATATATGTTATCTCATTTGATTGTGAAAATGAAACCTGGAAACAATTACTATTATTATCCCCATTTTATAGGTAGGGAAACTGAGCCTGAGAGAAGTGACTCGTCCAGGGTCATATAAGCCAAAAGCTCTGTACTCTAGTCTCAGTTACTTCACCCTCCCCACGCCTGCCCCTAACCCTTGTGACAAGGTCTATTCACTAAATCACCTAGCTTCCATTAGGTTTATTTTAATTTTTTTCATTTTACATGCATATTTATTACAATTACATATATTTATAAATATGTATATACATATATAAGCATATGTATGTAACTATAACCCACATGTATACAAATATTTATAATTACATAGACTATATACACTTGGATTTTTTAAAAGTTTATTTTATTTTTATATGAATAATTTTCAACCTTCACCCTTATAAAATCTTGTGCTCTAAATTTTTCCCTCCCTTTCCCCCACCCTCTCCTAGCCAACATGTAATCCAATGTATGTTAAATATGTGCAATTCTTCTATACATATTTCCACAATTCTCTTGCTGCACAAGAAAAAGCAGATCAGAAAGGGAAAAAATGAGAAAGAAAACAAGGTGCAAGCAAAAATCAGCAAAAAGAGTGAGAATGCTGTGTTGTGCTCCACCCTCAGTCCCCACAGTCTCTCTCTGGGAGCAGGTGCTCTCTCCATCACAAGATCATCGGAACTGGTCTGAAGCATCCCGTTGTTGCAAAGAGTCCGGGCCATCAGAGTCGATCATCTCATAATCTTGTTGCCGTGTTCCATGATGCCCTGGTTCTGCTCATTTCACTCAGCATCAGTTCATTCCATTAACAGCACTTCACTTCCTGGCAAGATGCTAGAAAATATGAATGATTGATTAATGGAAGGAGCGGGTAGTGAATGTCTAGAGAAGGCAGCAAAGACCCCAGCTGTGCTTCCTTCCAACAGATGCGACTCATTTCATTTTGATTTCGGTTTGAGCCAAGCCCTTGCCAAAATCTTTGCTGATGTTCTTGTGGAAAAGATGGGGAGAGATGGGCCAGATGGCAGGAAGTCAGACCTTTTCAGCACTGGCTGGATGGCCGTGTCCACAAAGCCTGGAAAGAGGTCTCCCATGGTGCCCCAGGGATCTGTTGGCTCTTGGCCGTTTTATCCCATAGTGCTTCAGATGAGACTCCGATGGTCCGTTTATCAAATTTGCAAGTGGTCCAAAGGTGGGAGGGATGGTAAATAGAGCCAGGTCAGGGTTCAAAAAATCTTGACAGGAAGACACTGGGTTACAGTGAATACAACAAAGCTTAATACTGGTAGATTTAAGATTTTAGTATTAGATTCAAAAAAGCACCTTCACAAGTACTAAAGCAGGGAGACAGAGTTAATTAAGCAGAAGAGATGGGGGAGGGAGAACCCAGATTATTCAATCTATAATAACAGCTAGCATTTGCAAAATGCCTTAAGTCTTACAAAATGTTTTATGCATCTCCTCTCATTTGATTCTCGTGTTAGTTAACCTTTCAGGAGAGGTGCTATTATTATCTCCATTTTACAGGTGAGGAAACTGAGTCACAGAGAGGTTACACAGCTTGGCCAGAATCACACAGCTGCTGAGGGACTGAGGGAATATGTGCCTTGAAGGATTCGTGACAAGTAAAACCAGTTTTCTACCCAGCACACTGACCTGACTGCCTGCTTCAAAGGAAATAATGGCTTACGGGAGCAGTAGCTTGTCACCGTTCTTCTCCAGTGGTCCTCAAACTTTTGTCCTCAATATCTTTATCCTATTAAAAATGATCGAGGATTTGTCCAAAGAGTTTTTGTTTATGTGGTTTATAGTTATAGATATTGATCACATTAAATATAATAATAAAATTATTATAATTGCTATTTTCCATTCTCTATGCACTTTGTCATTATAATTAAAAATAATAATAAAAACTAATTATGAATTTGTAGACTCTCGGAAAGGATTTCAGAGATTCCCAGGATGCTCTGGACCAGACTTTGAAAACCATCTAGGCTCACACTATTCAACGACTCTCCAAAATCTCTTTTTACTGGTAAGAGCCTTTGGTCGGCCTCTCGCCATCCTGGAGCTGGTTGGTCATTTTGAGCCTCCTCTTCTTCCAGACTCCCTTTCTGAGTCTCTTTCAGTGAATCCCGTTGAGACAAAAACTCATTTCCTATTGAATTATTTCCTGGAGTGTAATTTGAGCCATATCTCATTATGGCAGTAATGGAGATCGGGGGCACCCAAAGCAGTGGAACTGAGCCGCTTTGATTAGCTCATGTTTTAATCAGCACTGCCTAGAGCATGGATGTGATCCCATCTCCTCAGTGCCATCTGCATTCACGCATATAAGTAGATGCTCCTGTGCATTTAGGTTGATGGTACAATGAATAACTGTACCCAGAGACTATTTCGCCACCTCATGGAAATAACCGTGGCCGTTCTAATGCAATTGCACAATGTATCTAATGTAACAGCTCCCTACTACATGGCAGTCAGGGGTTTAGACCTATATGAATAAGAGGAGAGAAAAGCTATACACAGAGAACACGAGATGATTTGGAAGGGAAAAAACTGGAAAAAGAATAAAAGGAACTAAATATGAAAAACAAACATGGATAAGAATGGGCAGCTATCCCATGCACGTGTGTTGAACACGGCAGAATTGAACACAGGAACCGGCCTACAGGACATCAAGAATGAGAAGAAAGATTGAACTGCAAAGTTTCCGTAACTCAAAGACAATTTTGATGAAACTCTTAATACATAAAGTAAGATGAAAAAATTTTAACCCCCCAAAATAAAGTCCTAAATAATAAACAAAATTATCAAAACTTAGGGTTTGTTCTTCTCTAAAAATGTCTTCTTTAACTTGCTCATTTTTCATTTGTCTGTGGGGATTATCACACCAGTGAGGATCCCAGCTAAAATAACCTATTTTCTCATTTCTTACCAAAAAACTAGCATATTAAATTTGCACAATAAATCATGCTTGACATGATCTGGAATTAGATTATAAAGTTCTTCTGGACAGAAACTGTCTTTTGCTTCTTTTTGTAGCCCCAGCAATTAACACAGTGCGTGGTATGTAATGGGACTTTAATATTTAATAAATATTTATTGACTGATGGATCGAAATGACAAAGTGCATAGAGAATGCAAAATAGCAAAGAGCTTGGAGACCCTGGGCAAGACAGACAGTTTCTCGGAGCTCTGAACAACTCTTTAACTCCCTGAGTTGCAGAGAAACTGCCAACCTGCACTGATGAAAGCAGTTTACTCCTCCGGGAGTTCCTTATAGACAGGCCCGCTCCCTGTCTACAGAAATCAATGAGGTTCTGAACACTTTTTGACCCTCATTTGCGCACCCTTCCGGTGGATGGTCTTTTAGATTGTTGAAAGAAACATTTGGTTTTAGTTTCTATGATGGTTTTCTTTACTTTTCAAGGAGAAAGAGAAGGGAACAAGTATTTATTAAGTTTTTACTCTGTGCCAGGCAAGATATATATGTATATGTTTATAAAGAAATATATGCATATCTTTAAGGGCAGCTAAGTGCCACAGTAGAGGAAATACTGGGTCCAGAATCAGGAAGGCCTGAGTTCAAATCTGACTTCAAATCTTTATTAGTGTGACCCTGGGCAAGTCACATTATCCTGTTTGCCTCAGTTTCCTCATCTATAAAATGAGATAGAGAAGAAAACAGTAAATCACTTTAGCATCTCTGCCAAAAAAAATCCCAAATGGGATCATGGACAATTGGTCATGGCTAAACAACAATTTAGAAATATGTTTTATGAGACTAAAGTTAATATTATGTTTCTTGCCTTCTCAGTAGGTGGGGGAGAGATTGGAGGGAGAGAGAAAATTTGGAATTCAAAATTTTAAGAAATCAATGCTATAAATAAGAAAAAATAGGTTGCTCTGGTAGAAAAAAATAAGATGTTTGTTAGAACAGAGAACTTGGGCTAGAAATATGGCCATAGATATGTGATGAGTGAAATGAATGAATGAAAGCAAGTTCTTCTTCTAAGCATTGTGACTGCACATGTAGGAAACAAGATGGTCTCTGCCCTCAAAGAGCTTCTATTCTAGTAAGGGAAATCAACAGAAAGGGTGGGCAGCCTGGGCAGTAGCAAAGTTTGGACACAGCCAACAGTGATGAGGTAACCTGCTTCCAAGCAAACAAAGGTAAAAGGTCACTTAGAGATTCCCCAGCCCCCAAGGCTGAGCTTAGTCTCTGATAGCAAGGGATGATGAGAAGGTTATGATGGAGTTAGACCATGATAGCAAATGCTGTAAAGAGCTTTGCAAATTTTAGTTCTAGAAAAAAAAATCAGCTTTCATTGACTAATTCCTTGATGCAGGGACTCCTTAGCTCTAAACTGAAAAGACAAAATTTTGCATTAATTTTCTAACCTTCTTGCTAACCCCAGCTTGTCCCTTCCTTGTCGAATTACAGCTTCCTTTGGAGCTTTTGTCTCCATGTGGGGAAAATCTTCTTTTAAAAAAAAAAAACCCCAGTTGAAACGAGTATGCACCTCAACATAATATTTCTACTCTTTCTGTTACTGTTTGCTTGCATTTTTGCTTTTTCTTCTCAGGTTATTTTTACCTTCTTTCTAAATCCGATCTTTCTTGTGCAACAAGATAACTGTATGAATATGTATACATATATTGGATTTAACATACACTTTAACATATTTAACATGTATTGGACTACCTGCCATCTGGGAGAGGGAGTGGAGGGAAGGAAGGGAAATGTTGAAACAGAAGTTTTTGCAAGGGTCAATGTGGAAAAATTACCCATGCATATGTTTTGTATATAAAAAGCTATAATAAAATAAAAACAAACAGTCTCTTACCTCTTTTCAGCCACAATCAGGCCACATTAATAAGGACAAAAAATAGGAGGCAAAGTCATAACTTGGGAAAACCAGTCTTAATCTACGGCCTCAGTTTCCACAATCATGAAAGAAAAGAGGCCAGAGTCCCAACTCCCCCAAATGCCATCTTGCACCCCCAATTTCCAGTCATCGAAAACAGAAACAAAACCCAGAAATTTTAAACCAGAGGCAGTGGCAATGAGAGCTTTCAGCAATATAGCCAATGGAGCAGGAGTTGGAGGACATTAAAGCAGACCCCATTCTACAGGGCCTGCTTTAATAAGTCACTCTCTACTCTCCCCATTCCTCAGGACCTGCTTTAATAAGTCACCTTGTGCTCTCCCCATTTCTACAGGATCTGCTTTAATAAATTCCCTTTCTGCTTAAAAGATGGTCCTTTCCTGGAGCCCCATGCAGTTCATTAAGTCAATCCAATCCACTGCACTCCTCTCACTCAATTCTGGGCCTTCCTGCTGACCATTTGTATTGTGTGACAGGGCTATGGGCTGTCTTTCCAAACCAAAGACTGGATACAAAGCATTTTCATCCGCTTGATTTTGGGATAGTTAAAAGTATGTGTCCGAAGCAGAATTTCATCCAGATCCATTCTGTCTGGAAGTCTAACTCTCTCCCACATGTAAAGGTGGTTTCCCATGCTCCTCCCCTAAGGTAAATTCTCCCTTCCACAGTAATAATTGGTTTTACTGGGTCTGTTTCTGAAGAAGGCTCAGACCTCAGTTTGCAGGCACATACAACAGATGCCAAGGAGAGTAGATTTTAAGTGAGAAGATCTGGATTCAAATTCTGATTCTAGCCCTTACCTACGGTTTGATCTTGGATAAGTCACTGCATTTATACCTCAGAATGGAGTGGTCAGATCCTTCTCCACATTAAATCCAGGGTGACAGATTATAGCCTGAGGGCAAGCCCTGTAGCCCCAAGACAAGTTTCCCTGCCTGTACTTTAGAGATCCGGTCAGGATGGCTCTAAGTTTTTGTCCAGTTCTGACATGCTGCGTCTCTGTAAAGATTCCTCCAGGTAGAGTTTTTCTTAGAAAGTTTTGTTTTTAATGCCTGACACTAACCAGGCAGAAGGAAGTGTTTAACAAGCCGAAAATAAATGGCTAGACCGCCCATTAATATTTTCACTGTGGCCAGAGATTTATGGTTTGTTTGCCCGTCTAGACTGTCCGATGAAGGAAAGCAGTTAACCGAAAGCGTTGTGTTTGTGCGTTGGGGAGTAGCGGGAGTAGCGGGAGAGCGGCCACTTACGCACTCGGGCCCCGAGCCAGGACCTCTTGATCCATACGGTCAGACCGTAAGTAGGGCAGAAGCCTCGGGGGCTCCCTTGGGTGCAGGGGCATCTGGAGGTTCGGAACCTTAGCAGCCAATAAGAAGACTGGCTAAGGAGGAGGGATCACCTGGAGCACTGAGCACAAGCCAAGCAATTTGCCACTGACTTTTGAGAGCCTTCGTTATTCTTCCCCATGACTTTCCAGCTCGACCCGAAGCCTCCTGAGGGCAGAAAACACCAGATCTGAGACAGGGTGTCTTACCTTGGGAGGAGTGAGGAGACACTGACTGCCCCGTGGGAGCTAGGGGAGGCAATGGGTAAGCACCAAGCCCAGAGTCAAGAAAACTCAAGCCAATCCAGCCTTAGACACTTACAAGCTGTGTGACCCTGGACGAGTCACTTCATCTGGTTTGCCTCAGTTTCCTCATCTGTAAAATGAGCCGGAGAAGGAAATGGCCAACCGTTCTCTCGGCCCAGAAAGCCCCAAATGTAGTCGCAGAAAGTGGGACACGACTGAAACAATTGAACACCAATAGAAAAGAGAATAACCTGCATTTATATGGGGATTTAGGGTTTATAAAAACAATTACAAATATAATTATCTCATTTGATCCTCCTGACAACCCTACATTATTATTTATTTCCAGCTCAAGCATTATTATTTATTATTATCCTATTTTAGAGATGATGAAGCCGAAGTTCAGATAAGCCAGCTAGTAATCATCTGGGGCAGGCTTTAAACCGCCCCTCCAAGGAGGGAAGCTCAGTGGGCCTTCCACCTGAGACTTTCCCATTTTAAGCTGTGGTTTCTGGGCAAAAGCCCCTTCTGACTTTGAATCACCATATTTGTGCTCAAAAAGGCCCGGATGCAGGAACAGCATTTCCTTCTATGATTATGATATCATATATATTCTATCTATGAGATCTATGAGATCTCTCTCATTAATGGACTACTATTTCCTCCATTATTTATAACTGGCTTGATTACAGCACTAAACATTATTTTAATAAATCTGGTGACATGGGAATTTGGGCAAGTTCACTAGAAATGATTCCACAGGAATATTCTGTCCTAATAAAACTAATCTCTCACTGAGACAAACGATAAGGGAGGAACACTGTGGAAAGCGTCGTCACTATGGGAGAGAATCCAAAGGTCCAGGAAATAATGGTGTTTACCAACTTAGCCTCAGAAAAGATCAGTATGTCCAGGAATCCAAAGACGGTTAAAGTATAACTAGGAATTTCCTTAAATGCCTTGGACACGGGTCCAAATTAGGGAAAAACAGGAATCAAACAATCCATAAGAAGAGAGAAGTAAACTAACCAAATTCACTGACATTTAACCTTGTACAACACTTACCTTTCATTATTGGCTTCGTGTAATGTGATCAATAATTAACACTTAACCATAAAAAACTTACTCAAATATTAAATGGCAAATGGAGTAACATGGAAAGGTCAATAAGCCGGACACATGGCTGAAGACTATGTTGACCTAAAGAAAAGTATATGATCCTGATATAGGATAAAATAAAGCCTGAAGGAGCCTGGGAGAAGTGGGAGCATGACTTCCATCGGTTGCTCACTCAAACTACCCCATGGCTCCTGTCTGTCTTTGACCCCGACCCTGTTCCTCCTGCTCAGCCCCCTGGACCCTCTGCAGAGGCTGGACCCCTGCATTAGACAGTCGCCATAAGCTAGAGGGAGGTCTCCAATCAATGCACTGAGCCCATGAGTGTTTGATTGGGGGCGGGATTTCTCTTTCTCTGATCCCGATGATCTCTTAGATCTCCTCTGATTCTCATATTCTTTAATTCTGAGATTATTAGAGATGACAGAGCCTTGAACAAACATCCCTGGTGAAGTTGCTTAGCTCACTATGAGACAAGTAAGCAGACAGAAGGGCACAGTGAGAAAATGAGAGTCACAGGTCCTGGGTTTGAATTCTGCTTGCCTCAGTTTCCTCATCTGTAAAATAAGAGATTAGACTAGAGGGTCTCTAAGATCCTTTCCAGGTGGGAGTGAGGGATAGAATTTGTAAGAAGCTTCAAGTTGTTCTAAGGATTTTACCACCATTCTCTCATCAGCCCGTGACAATAATCAAATCTACAGTCCCTGAGAATAGGATTCCATATGAAAGGGGAACTTAAAGGGAGAGGCGGTGACCAGGGGCTTACGAGGGCAACTCTCTCCCCAAGGAATATTGAATGTTCGCCCCTTCTCTGGATGTCAGGGCCCTCGGAGCAGGAATCTGGCTGAGGAGAATCGGTGCTGACTCCAGGCATCCTTCAGGAGTTTTCTTGGACATTTGCAGATAGCTCGGAATCCCGTTTAAGGAAAACAATTCGAACAATTTCAAGCAGGCTCCCAGTGACCTCATGAGGGGGCCTGACGAGGAAAAGTGCAGGGTTTTTAGGCGTTTGAGGTTTGGGGCTGTTTCTGGGGCATTTGGAGAATGCAGGAGGAATCCGAAGGGACCTTGCAGCTGCTGGGAGGGTCAGGGCTCTTACTGGGAAATGCAGACCGGACCCGCTAACGTGGAAACACGGTCCAGGAAAACGGGGGAGTGATTGCACCCAGTCCCTCTGGGGGAGGAGGGGTGTGTGTGAGTGTGTGTGTGTGTGTGTGTGTGTGTGTGTGTTGTGTGTGTATGTGTCTGTGTGAGTGTGTGTGTTTATGAGTGTGTGTGTGTGAGTGTGTGTTGTGTGTGTATGTGTCTGTGTGAGTGTGTGTGAGTTTATGAGTGTGTGTGTGTGAGTGTGTGTTGTGTAAGTGTGTGAGTATGTGTCTGTGTGAGGGTGTATGTATGAGTGTGTGCATGTGTGTGTGAGTGAGTGTGAGTGTGTGTGCATGCTAAGGAGTGGGTCACCTTAAAATCCCTTATTCTTGGGGGGGGGGCATGATTTTCAACTTTTTTGTACCTTTCAGTGTTCAGGACAGTTTGTGGCCACAGTATTTGCTTTATAAGCCACTTTTGCTTGATTCTTAGCCCCCTCCATGGGAAGAAGCAAGATTTCAGTGAAAAATCCACCTCTGGGCTTGCCTTTGTCTTCCTCCCAGCTCAAACTTGGCTCAGCACCAGAGGGGCTCCGCACAAGCGGGAAGGCCGCCATGAATGGAGTCAGAAGACTTGGGCTGGAACAGAGACTCAAATTTAGAGCTGAAATGGACTGGAAAGGACACGGACCCAAATGCCCGCATTTTACAAATGGTAAAAAAGTGAAGCACAAAGGGGTGTGACCCTGGCAATTCACTATAGCTCTTTCTGCCTCAGTTTCCTTAACTGTAAAAGGAGACTAATAACTGCACCCAATTCCCAGGGTAGTTGTGGGGATCCAAATGAGGCCATATTTTGAAGTGCTCAGCACAGCGCCTGGCACGTAGTAAGCTCCTAATGAACAGTGAACTCCTGTTCCCTTCCCTTCCCTTTCCCAAAGTCAGACAGGTAATGAGTGAGTGGTCCAGCAAGGATCTGAACCCAGCTGCTCTCCCTCCAGATTCCTGCTGCTGCAGGGTGCTGGAAGGCCCCCACTGCCTGTGTGTGAGATCCTGGGCATGTCACTCCCCAGTGTGGACCTCAGCCTCTCTCTCTCTGTCTCTCTCTCTCTGAGTCTCTCTGTTTCTCTCTCTCTCTCTCTCTCTCTCTCTCTCTCTCTCTCTCTCTCTCTCTCTCTGCCTCTGTCTCTGTCTCTGTCTCTCTCATCAGGAGATGGCCCAAGTGATGGCTCAGAGCTCTTCCAGACCAAGATCTGTGTCTGGGCCCCTGAGCCAGTGACTTGAGGCACATCCTTAGAGTCCTGGAGCAGAAGCAGATGCCTGGGACTGGTCTTCACAGTTTTCTCCCTGGGTAGAGTGCCATGAGAGACACAGCCCCCAGAACCCTGTGATTGGTTCCTTCATTGATTTCTTCCTGACAGAGACACTGATCAAACTTTAAATGTATGTGGAAGACACTATGGCTCAGTGGTTAGGGCATGTCCTTCAATTTCTTCCTTCCAAGAGGGAGGGACCAGATGATGTCCCCTCTGGCTCTCTCTGGGACCTAGAACTTCCAAAGGAAAAGTCTTCCCTTGGCTTTTACTTCACACAGGAAAATCACTGGGGTGAAGAACCTGCTGGGGCCTAGTGAACTCTCCATCCCATTGGGGGAGCTCACTGCCCGGGCCAAACCCTATCCTTGGCCCGATCCAAAATGGGCTCCAAGTTTGGGTCAAACTCCCGTTTTAGGAAGAAGTCGCTAGAGACATCCTGCGCTTTCTCTCTAGCTGAGGACAAGTGGAAAGACTCCCTAAGGATTTGGGAAAGTTGGAAAGGATCAATTAGGGAATAAGAGTGGGACCCCCCCCCAAATGGTCACAAAGCATCTCCTCCAAGCATTTTTCTAGAATAAGTCCCAGAAGGTTGGAGGCAGATTCCCAGGAGACCAGGCGTCCCAAGCCATGCCCCCGGCCCCAAATGCTCCTCAGCTTCCTCTTCAGGGAGAGAGAAGGGCCGGCTCCCCCGCCACGGGCTCTGCAGTCAACGGCCAGTCGGCCCGGGGTCCGGCCCGATGATGACGGCTGCTTCGGCACCAAAACTGAGCTCCACGTTCCTTTTTGCCGAGTGCGTCCGTCTTTTTCTCGTGTTTATTTTCCACGTGCCCCGCGCTCCAAAGGATGACCCACCCTGTCCCTCTCCAGGCCCCTTTGGTCAGAATGCTCATGGGATGCCTTGGCCTTCCTTTTGGATCCGCAGGAAATTTTCTTTCCTTTTCTGCTGCACGGAGTAAATGGCTCCGAGTGACTGGACTTCCGGAGCCTCCTCTACATTTATAAGAGGAGGGGTCCATTCCACCAAGCCACGAGGCTTCCTGGCCCTCATAGGTGTGATCAGCCTGGCAAGACAAGGCTTCCTCTATCCGAACAATCTTTAGGATTTTAATTAGATTCGAGAAGTCCTTGATCCATGTAGAAATCCCCCAGGACAATGGCGAGTCGGTTCCCATCGGTGAGGGAGACTTGGTCATGGCCGTTGGTCTTGTACAAAGTATCCGGCGCCTGACTCGGCCGTCTTGGGGCAGAAGGGACAGCTAAGCTCCGAGAATCCATTTCTTGTAGGAGAAGAATGTGTTCTGCCCCCAGCCCCTTCCCATTCTCCTCTGACTAGACAATGGTCTTGTGATCTTTGGACCGTGGACGTATCTGGACATTTCATCAGCATCCCAGCGGTGGCCGTGGCTCCATGGGAACGTCTGTAACAGGCCGCCGAGGACAGAGCCCGAGAAGGCTCTGTAAGGAAGGGAACCAGAGGTGCGCCGTGTTTAGAGAGAACTTGATGTCTTCCCCCCATAAGGCCTTTTAGTAGGAGCAGCCGTGACTTACCCTTGCCCGGTGGGCTCCAAACCGAAGCCCTCTCCCCTGTGTCCTGCATACACTCTGGGAAAAGGTTTTAGTCTTTTTTTGGGGGGGAGGGTGTTTTGTGCCGACTGTTCTAACTTAATCGTGCTACCTCTCCTGTTAATTAAGTCTGACTCACTAATGGGTATCAGCTGACGATCATGAGGTACACATGGCGGCTTGGGACTCGGCCACTGGGAAAGCCCCACCCCGCCCCGTCCTTTGGGGATGCCCTGTGTCCTCAGGAGGGTAGCTGCCCCAGGGCTGGGCTGCAGGGCCAGGGCAAGGCCCAAGCGTGACTCTGGAGGTTATGCACTGATGGATGTGATGTACCGCGTCAGGTTTGTGCTCGTTTTCCACACTGTGTGAAGGATGCTTTCTCCCCATTTCCCCGCTCTTCGGGCCAGGCAGGACCCGGGACATCCCATCTCCTGCCGGTAACAGCAGGGAGCTGTCACCCTGTCACACAGGGCTGGGCAGCCATTTTCCCAGGTCCCACGGGGAATCCCAGGGAACCCCCGGCCCAGAGGCAGCGCCCTGGGGGCGAATTACCAGTGGGAGTCTGGCAGGGACAGCCGGCCCAGGGAGACGTGTTTGTTGTTAGGATTCCATGGTGCCGGAGCCCTTCCTTCCCCCCTGTGCCGACTGGAGCCACAGCTTGGGGACAGTGAGACCCGAAGAATGTTTGCTCTGGACTCTGTGGACATATTTGTCCATGTCTGACTTTTCTGGGAGACAAGGGCATCGTCTGGAGCTTCCCGCACGGGCTGGGGCGAAGGCGATCCCCGCAGCCCGAGTCCAAATACCTCACCCAAGCCCCTGACTTTATAAGGACAGGAAGCTAGTGATGGAGCCCAGGGCCTTCCAGAGGTTCTGGAACGGACCCCAGCTCAAATGTCTGCAGCTCCCCCAGACCGAGGGATCCCTTTCTCCTCACACCAGGGTGGGGAACGCACTGCTCTGCTCCATAATGGTTTTCAAAGGGTTTTTTGAATATTCCCCAAGATGGCAAGGAGGGTAACACAGCATCGGGTACACTAAGAGCTTTTGCTCTTCTGATACATCCTTATCAATCTCACAATGAAATCTCCACTGGCTTTCACTGCTGGGCCGGGTGGGCCCTACAAAAGCTAGCCCGGAGAGCTCTAGATTAGGCACATTGGGGGGAGTGCGGGGATGAATACTGGACCCAATTGCCCTCTCCCAGCCAGAGGAGACTGGGCAAGGTGAAGTCAGGGCCCCTTCCTCTCATCTTTGGAAATGAGTAATTCAGCTAGGACTTGGGGATGAACTCGGTTAACTGGGTCACCTGGAAGTAGCAGCAAAAACCCAAGATGCATTGCTTCTTTGGAAAGACTGGTTATTACTCAAGACCAAATAGTAAATTTAGAATGGAGGCTCCTGGTTGCCGAGCGAAAAGGAAACAGTCTTGGAAAAATCCCAAAGGATTAAAATAGATTTCTGAAATGGCTCCTTTGCCCCCTGCAAGAAAAGGGTTTCGCTCCATCTTTGGGTTTTGCATTCCTTTCTTTTTTAGATGCAGAGAAATAGGAAGAGTTTTGCTACCTATGAGATTTCCACACAGGCAATTCTTTACTGGGCCCAGTTGCTTATTTTAGTCTTTCCTTTCTTTTTTTATTTTCAATAGGATTTGATTTTTCCAAATATGTGTAAAGATAGTTTTCAGTATTCGTTTTTGTAAGATTTTATGGAGAGTTTTGCCTACAGATGGGATTCCACACTGACAATTCTTTTACTGGACCCAGTTTCTTATTAGTCTTTTCTTTGTTTCTGTTGTAAAATTTTCAATAGAAAAAATCTAACGAGCCTAGAACATGGAGCCAGAAAAACCAAATGAGCCTAGAACATGGAGCCAGAAAAAACCCAGTGAGCCTAGAATGCCGAGGCCAGAAAGGGAATCAGTGAGCCTGGGATGTGCTGAAGGAGGGTGGATTTAACCCTAAAGGCGGTGACTAAGGAGGCCTGGGAGAGTGGATCCCGCTCCTCTGAGTGCAGAATGAGTTACACAGGGCAGGAGCCTCCGACCATGGAGGGATTCTCCCCGGGATGCTCTGCAGAGCCCCCTGGATGGTGACCCCAGGGCTCTCTGCCATGGACACAGCTTCCCACACTCTTCTCGGGCTCATTATTCTCCTCGGAACAAAACAAACAGGCTTAGGCAGAGATCAGGAAGGATTTAAGCTCTGCTAAAGAGGAAATGACCAGCTGTGGGTGTGGGGAGATGCTGGAGTGGGCCCCAGGATGGAGGCCAAATCTTCCCAGGAATCATCAAACACCAGCCGCCTCCCAGAGGGGCATCATGGGGGCACTTTCTGAGCAGAGAGGTATCATGGGGCTGTTCTCTGGGCAGAGGAGCATCATGGGGCTGTTCTCTGGGCAGAGGAGCATCATGGGAGCACTTTCTGAGCAGAGAAGCATCTTGGAGGCTGCTCTCTCTCTCTCTCTCTGGCCAGAGAAGCACATGGGAGGCAATCTCAGCAGATGAGAATGGGGGGGCTGCTTGCTCTCTCTGGGCAGAGGAGCATCATGGGACTGTTCTTTAGGCAGAGGAGCACATAGGGGGCACTTTCTGAGCAGAGGAACATCATGGAGGGGCTGCTCTCTCTCTCTCTCTCTCTCTCTCTCTCTCTCTTGGCAGAGGAGCACATGGGGGGCAATCTCAGCAGATGAGATGGGGAACACTCTCTGGGTCCATGACTGCTGCCTTGTTCTGGCCCTTCAGTTAACGCCTCTGTGGCCATGGCAAGAAATCTAGAAAGGAGGGAGGGAGGGAGGTCAGAGGACCCTGACTTGTCCAATTCATTTCATTTCTCGGGGCCTCAGTTTCCTCATCTGTAACATTAGGTGTAAATGTGCTCCAAGACCCTTTCCAGCTTGAAGTCGGCTCACCCCGTGCTCTCATGCTCCCGTTTTGGCTTCAGTTTCTTCCTCTGCAATAAGTGAGCCAACCCAGAGGGTTCTGAGGAAACAGTCGGCTCTCCACCCGTGATCCTTGCTCCCAGAAGTTGCTGACCCAGGTCCGAGAGGCAGGAGAAGAAGGAAGGACCCAGACCCAGGGTCGTCTTGGTCTTCCTCGTCCCCTTCTCTCTGAACCCCTCGGGGAGTCTGGGGAGTTTTCCCCTGTCATGCTGTATCTGAATGCCTCCCTTCCTTGAGGCTCTCCCCCTGCAACCTTTCTCCCACACAGCTTCTTCACGAGGCACACATGAGACCGCAGCCCTTTCCTGCTCAAGAGCTTTCAATGGTTCCCCATTTCCTATGGGATAAAATGCTCCCCTGCCCTGTCCCCATTTTGGTCTATACCTGGGATTTCCAAGCCACAGGGAGCCCCTCCTGATCACCTCATCAGCCGTGCTTGGGGTGGGCTCAGCCCATCACCGGGGCCCACAGAGAGGCTGTGATTGGCTCAGAATCACACAGACAATATGGCAGAGGAGGACCTGAATCTTGTTCTTCCCTACAAGATACTGAGTCTGCGTTTGCTGAACCAGGAGCTCTGGAAAGTCAGGAACTCGTTTGTGGCTATTTTTGTATTCCCAGGACCTGGTACCGTGCCTGGCATACAGAAGGCGCTTAATAAATGCTTCTTGTATAAGGGAAGGGAGAACAGGGGAGGCCATTTTGTCTGGCTGCTAATCCTTGCTTAGCCACAGATTCACTGATCTCAACTCTGAGAAGACTTGGCTCAAGGGGACGTGCTCTGGCTTGAAGTTTTCCAAGGCCTGTTGATGGGAAGTAAGGTTTGAGCTTGTTCTACCTGGCTCCTGAGGGCAGAAACGGGCAAAGGAGGAAGGTTAGAGAGGCAGACCCAGGCTGGATGTCAGGAAAAACCTTCCAATGCCCAGGGATCTCCCCAAGGGGAAGAGGATGCCAAGAGAGGAGGACATTCCCCCTTCCTGGACATCCTCAATCAGCCAGCACTTATTAAGCACCTACTATGAGGCAGACTCAGCAGAGAGAGGATGACCAACTGCTGGGGGTGTCGCAGAGGAAATAATAATATTGCCTTTTGAAGTACCTTCTAAGATTCTAAGATGGAGTGCTAAAATTCCCATTTCAAAGATGGGGAAACTGAGGCTCAATGGCCTTTGGCCACCTAGCCAGCAAAGGTCAGAGGGGGCACTTAGATCCTCTGACTTCAAGTTTTGTACCCTCCCACTGACCCATGGAGCAAACTGTATTTTTCTGCCCTAAAAGGCATCATGGAGATTGAATCATTTATTATCTTTCACTGGAGCTGAAAACGCTTCAGTTTCTAGACCACGGCTCAAGCCGGAGGAAAGCGGGAGCTTCAGATGCAAAATCATGGCTAAAAAGGGAACATGCGATAGCCTCCGGCCCCAAGGAAGCAGCCCCATGGGCATGGCCCACACATGTCTCCATGACAAAGGCAAAGCAGCAGAAAAGCCAGAAGAAATCGACATTTATGGGCACGTTCCCCTGATTGGCCGCGAGAGGCCGTGGGCTCCTTGCCAGCTCCTCCGCTCCCTCTCGGAAATGTGCTCAGCGGGCTGGAAAATGGCCTTTTCCCCTTCTTTTTTCCCCATGAGAAGAATTTATTGACGTAGTTTGCAAAAGGCAAGCTCGGTTCTTCTGAGGGAAAAGGGGGACTGGGAAGGCAGCGAGCTGCGAGGAAATCTCCCAAACCCACTTAGTGCGTGGGGAACTCCGGGGGCTGCATGTCCAAGTCACAGCCACGACAAGGCAGCAGCATCCGGAGGGAGGGGGACTTTTCCCTCTTCACCTCTAGCTTTGTGAACCCCTCCTTCTTTCCCCTGGGAACACAGCTCAGATGCTGGGGACAAGACCCTGATCCCCTAGGATTCAGCAGACTGTGTGTCTGTGTGTCTCTCTCTGTCTCCGTCCCTGTGTCAGTCTGTCTGTCTCCGTCCCTGTGTCAGTCTGTCTGTCTCTGTCCCTGTATGTCTCATTCTCTTAAAATGACTTTTTTGGAATCACTGTAGATATTTTGTATATACTTTGGACACAAGTTGTGTGTTTATCTATTTACTGTATCCTGCAAACAGACGCTCAGGGAGGGCAAGGTCTCTGTCTCTGTCCTTTTCTTCCCAGGACCTTGAGCAGATTGTTAATAAATGTTCATCAGATTGATCTGAATTGAGTTGGTGACTAATGGCTGTCTAGTCATGTTCCTGCCTCTTTTCTCTTCCCTCCCCTCTGTCTCATATTGTTATTATTATTTTTATTAAAGATGATGATAGCTCATTCACACAGAGCTCTAAGGTCTATGAATTGTTAGATAGATAGATAGATAAATATAGATAGATGGATGGATGGATGGATGGACAGATGGACAGACAGACAGATAGATAGATGGATGGATGGATAAATGATAGATTCAATAGACACAGATAGATGTATGGATAGATAGATGGACAGGATACATAGATAGATAGATAGACAGGATAGATAGATAAATGGACAGGATAGATAGATAAATGGACAGGATAAATAAATAGACAGATAGCCTCATTTGGTCCTTGTGAGACCTTGGTCAGGCAAGTGTTAGCATTTATTATCCCCATTTTATGAACAAGGAGTTCAAAAGGTTGAGTCTAAGTGAGGAACTCATCAGGAAGAAATATTAAAGGCAGGATTGACCCGTCTTTCTGACCCCAAGACTATTACCCCTCCCATTGGCTGTCTCCCCATATACAAGGTACCCCAGAGTCTTAGTCCTATGAGACCCTGGGGACAGCTCGTATAAGCACGGCTCATCCTGAAATCAAGCAGGTAGACTGCACTGTTGGCAGCACCCCCATTTTTTGATAGTCCAGATTAATAGCGTGGCCTCGAGTCGAGAGGCAGCCTTAAATCCGATCCAACCCAGCACAGCCCTGGTTAGGAATCCCAAACGTTGAAATGGATCCAAAGCTACTGCAGAACTTTGCCTGGAGAGGGTTTCCCATTGTAGTAAACAGCTTTTACTATAACACAGTCAGATGGGAACAAATGAACCTAGACTTATTTTAATTAAACTGAGAGAGAAAACCAAACTGCGTGATGGTGAGAACATTGAATTAAGGAGGTTCGAATTCTGACACTGTGCCTTGCTCCCTTGGACAAACCACTTTCCCTATTTGGTCCTCAGTTTCCTCTTCTGTAAAATTGGGGACTGTTGAGCTGTAAGGCTCTTTCTATTTTTAACATTCTATGTTGTAGTATTTGATTTTTAAGAGTCTCTTTCAGCTCTAACATTCTGTTTCGTGGCTCAACATCCTGTGATTTCTACCCCTGACAGTCTCCTTACAATAGCCTATGTGCTAATGGTCTATGTTCCACGTCATATGTTCTAGCAAGCTCTGACGTTCTGTGACTGAATGAATGAATGATGCATTAAATCTTCTGTCTCTGACATATAGTCTGGATGACCCTGTGCGAGTCATTTAAATTCTAGTGCTCTAGGCCAGAGGCATCAAACTACTCCTGAGAGGGGCTTGAATGATTTTAAAATGTTAAATGTTCTTATGAACCAGGTCCCATCCCGAGGCTGGGCACTGGGGGGGTCTTACTGCCCTAGAGGCAGTCTGGTAAGTGCAGGCTGTCACGGGTCTGGCTCCATGTCTCTAGGGCCCATCAGTCTGCAGGGCAGGAGCACTCACCAGACCCACTCCAGATAGACTGAACTCCAGATAGGGGGTAAGGTGTGCTCAGGGAGGATGAGTATCTCTGGTGCGAGGGATGCCAAGCCCTTTCCAGGGCAGCTTTCTACCTTGGTGTCCACCTAACTCTCCCCTGTGGCTCCAAAAAGCATCCACAGTAGCCATACCCCAGAAGCCATTTTGGCAGATGGGCTAAACCAGGTGAGGGTAACCAAAGGATCTCAAACCCACCTCCAAGCATGGAAAGACTTCCCCTTGGGGAATGGGCAGATGAGAACCATTTGTTCCCTTAGCCAAGAAAGCAGCAAAGCGGGCTTTGTGGAGCACTTAGAGCTTGGGCAGGTATCAGAGGCCATCCACTAAATCTCAGACCATCACTGATGTCTTGATTCTGTCCAGCCATTACAGACAGTGATGATTCTAGAAGAGTGAGGTTGATGACTCCGTTTGGTCCCATGCTTTTATTTTACTTTTATTTATTTATTTATTTGCCCATTTATTACCCATCCCATCCATTTATTTATTTATTTATCTGTTTACTCACTCATCTATTCATTCATTCATTTATTTGCCCATTTATTCACTTATTTATTTATTTATTTATTCATAGTCATTTATTTATTTATCTATTTACTCACTCATCCATCTATTTATTTATTTGTTCATTCATCCATTTGTTTATTTATCTGTTTACTCACTCATCCATTCATTCATTTATTTGCCCATTTACTCATTTATTTATTCATCCATTCATTTATTTATTTATCCATTTACTCACTTATCTATTTATTTATTCGTTCATTCATTCATTTATTTATTTATTCTGCTGAGACAATTGGGGTTAAGTGACTTGCCCAGGGTCACACAGCCAGGAAGGTTCCCATGCTTTTTAGCATGATGTTTTCAGTCATGTTGTCAAACACCTTTAAAGAGAACAACCATCAAGGTCACCTGTTATACTGATGGGAAATTCTTCAACTTGAAAAGACTACAAGCCAAGACTAAAGTGGAAGGAGCATCGGTGCCCGACTTCTGGTTTGCGGATGCCTGTGCCCTCAATGCAGCCTCTGAAGCTGAGATCACAAAGTGGGGACTGCTCCTCTGCTGCTTGTGCTAATTTTGGCTGACGATGAACACCAAGAAAACGCAGGCGCTCCATCAGCCAGCACCACGTCAGCCATTTGTGGAACCATCGGATGCCGCAGATGGAGAAGTCTCGGATGCTCTGGACAAGTTCACTTACCTTGGCAGTAGCTTTCCAGAGACGCGTGAGGGAGACACACGTTGCCTGAGCTGGCTCAGTAGCTGAGAAGTTCCGAAGGAAAATGTGGAAGAGAGACTGACTCTATTACACTGACTCCCAGACTCAAGGCCTGCAGAGCCATTGGGCTGACCTCCTTCTTGTACTCCTGGGAAACCTGGACGGTACCTGCGCCAGGCCAGGAAACCGAGTTGCTTCCATTAGAATTGTCTCAGGGAGATCCTGAAGCTCTCCCGGCAGGAGGAGATAGAGGACTGAGGTCCTTCCTTGAACTAAACTGCCGGGCATCCCAGCTCTACTGCAGAGAGCCCAACTCCGTGGGGCCGGCCTCGTTGTTCGAATGCCGAGTGTTACTTGCCAAAAAAACTATTTTACGGAGAACTGTCACAGGGCGATGCTCACCAAGTGGGCAGAAAAAGCGATACAAGGACCCTCACAAGGTCTCTCTGAATAACTTTAGAACCGATTGTATGGCATGGGAGACACTGCACTGCCCAGCAAGGTGCCCACTCATGGGAGAAGGTGCCGGGGTCTATGAGCAAAGCAGGATTGAGGTAGCCCAGAAGACACTTGGGATGTGCCAAGTTAGGGAAGCCCCCTGAATGTGCAACCTGTGGCGGGGCTCTCTGAGATCCTATTGGGCTGCTCAAGCCCCAGCCCCCACCCTACTCGCCTCTAGCCTGGTGATGTCATTCGGGTCCTCTTCAAGAGCAAAGGAGGACAGCCAACCCTCCTGCTAGTGCAGCCACGTAGTGCTGGGGGAGGAAGGGCAGCAGGCGGCTCTCCCTCCCCCACACCCAATGCTGCCTGTCATAGCATCTCTGCCTCATGTCAGGGTCCTCTTTCAGAATAAAAGACAACAGCAGCAGCCCCTGTATCCCCAGCTCCTACAAAACCTGCAGTTCGTCTGTCTTTGAGCTTCTTTACAGCAGCCTTTGTTTCCTCCTAGTGGCAGAAGAGTGTCCCAAAGGAAGAAAGCCTGCGATTGTGGGGCCTCATAAGATTTAGAGGTGGAAAAGAGCAAAACTATCTCTCTCTCTCCGTCTCTCTCTCTCTCTCTCTTTTCTCTCTTTCTTTCTGTGTGTCTCTCTGTATGACTCTCTCTGTATTTCTCTTCTCTCAGTATGTCTCTGTCTCTTTCTCTCTGTCTCTGTTTCTCTTCTCTTTCTTTCTTCTTTCTCTTTCTTCCTTCCTTCTTTCTTTCTTTCTTTCTTTCTTTCTTTCTTTCTTTCTTTCTTTCTTTCTTTCTTTCTTTCTTTCTTTCTTTCTTTCTTTCTTCTTTTTCCTCTCTTTCTCTTTCTCTGTGTGTCTCTGTCTTTCTTTCTCTGTCTCTTCTCTCTTTTTCTGTATCTCTCTCTCTGTCTCTTTCTTTGTTTCTTCTCTTTCTCTCTCTCTTTCTCTCTGTCTCTGCCTCTGTCTCTTCCCTCTCTCTCTCTCTCTCCATCTCCTTCCCCCCCCCCCCCCCGTCTTTCTGCGTATGTCTCTCTGTATGTCTGTCTGTCTGTGTCTGTGTGGGGAGGGGTGGAGATTGTTCTGGAGCCCTTTGGTGAATTTGGTGAAGCTCATGAATCCCTTCTCAGATATTTTTAAATGCATAAAGTAAAATTACTAGGAATTATTTTAGACAGGAAATCAATTATATTGAAATCTGGTAGTTTATTGGGTGCTTTTAAGTGCAACTTCCTGGTCCTGAGTTTATGAACTTCTGTCACAAGATCAGCAGATCCAAGTCCCCGGGGAGCAGGGTAGTGGCTAAGGTCTCTTAAGGCTTAAGGTCTCCTAAGTACATTTGGTACAAAATCATTAAGTGACCACCATATTTGGGGATTGAAGAGAGAAGAAGGAGCACAGGGGAGGGAGCAGGGAGCCAAAAAAGATCACTTTTCTCCTTTCCCAGTTCTCACTCCATGTCCACATAAAATTGAATGAAGTGAACTGTTGAAAACGATTTCACAAGATGGATTCAGTGTTCTAAAGAAGGTTGGCTGGGTCCCAGCCCCAGCTTCTTTTTTCAGAAATCACGTGATTTACAAAGAATGGGATCATGGAGCCTTTTTCTGTGTGAGACTTTAGTCTTACCTTGGCATTAAAACTCCCAAATAAGGTAATTCAGTCATTCTAAAGATGTGGTTGGGTGGGAAGTTTTTCCTCATTTATGACTTAGACTGTGAGGTCATTTAAGGTCCAGTCTATGGGGATTGCTACCCTAGACCCATACAGCATCATTCTTTGTTACTGTACCTTGCCTCTCCTTGCCTGACTGCTTGTTGAGAAAAAGATGCTCTTTCTCTCCAGTTTGTAATAAAATTTCTTTCTGCTTTTACCCTGAGAAATCTCCTTGATTTATTTGAGCCAGTGGTCTTTGTCCCCCACAAAATCACCATAAAGATGTTTCTCTTTTTAAGGCTTCCTTTCTATATCAGATCCTGCTTGAAATTGAATTCAGGTTCAGCCTTCTGGAGGATAGAAGCAGCTGAGGGCTATTGTTTTCACAGTTTTTCACTTCAATCAAAGAGATCTTAAGAACTCTAGAAATAGTAATTAAAAGTTTACAGGAAATTGAAATTAATCGTAATCCCAGCCAGTACACTTGGTCTCAAGTCCCTTGTAATGCTTATTTCTGAAATGCCTGGACAAAGGGGGAGGTCCTGGCTTCTTCCTTGTAGGGAGAGTGGAAAGGATAGTCTGGATCTCCTGGACCTTCTCTTTCCCATTAAGGACCCCCAGAAGGTACTGGGCCCAGGACTATACTTGTTGCCCCAAGTCTCCTTTGTGAGAAAGATGAGGATCTCCCCACCTGCAATGGAACAAAGAGTCTGGCCTTCAAGGTCCCTTTGGAGTTTATCCAGATTATTCTTTATCACTTCTAGTCCTTTATAAGGCAGCCTCCTCCTGCCTTCCCAGTCTTCTTATACCTACTTTCCTCTTTGGTCTAGCTGCACTGGCTGTTGGGAACTCTGGACCAGCTTGTGGGCTAGACCCTCTTATTCTTAGGAACTGCGAAAACCGGCCTAGCCAGTTCCTAATATCAACCAAGATGGACCAGACTCTCTTGATTAGCATATTTGAGACAATCTTGATGGAAACTCAGTTTTCCCAGTCTGTCTTTAAGACAGTTTTAACATCTCAGTACACATCCTTGTTACTCCCCAGATCCTGCCACCTGCCACCCTACTCCTCCATCTCCCCTGACACTTTAAGAGTTTTGTCTCCCAAAAGCAAGTTGCTCAGTCAGGATGACTCTGTCATGTGTTTTGCGTCTTTGAGCCATTTCATGTAAATAAATGGCAAATCTCTGCGGTCTGTGATGGATGCTCCATGTCACTAACTCCTGTGCTCTCCCAGATCTATTTCATTTTGGTGCTTTTACACCACAACACCAGCTGCTCCTCCCCTGGAAGCCACCCTGTACCCACTCCATGCAATTGCCTATCAGGGCCAGGCAGCTGGCACTCGTTTCTTCAGGAGACCTTTTCACAGCCCCACTTCTTCCCTTTGAGATTTCCTTCCATTTACTCTGGATGTACAGTTTGCTGCAGGTCATCTGCCCCATTAGACTGCGAACTTCATGAGAACAGGGACTAACTTTTCTGTATCTCTAGGGTTGAAAGCAAGAGTACATATTGGTGCTTAATAAATGCTGACTGCCTGTAAGGCCTTATCTCATGACTTCCTGCCACACACTCTTACATCACTAACTGCCCCTCAAAAATATCCTGTACCTTCCTGACTGGCCTGCTCACCTGGTTTCCTGGACCTTTGATGCCACCTTCCCCTGTAACCCTTTAAAAACCAACTCAAGAATCACCTCCCCACAGAAACAGCACCTCCCAAACACACATACACACACACACACACACACACACACTCAAAATAAAGACATTTTTATTTTCAAGATTACCTTTTTGTATTCAGAATTCAGGCTTTTCTCCACAATTGTGAAATTCAATGTAGCTATATGTAATGGGAGTGCGTGTGTGTCTATAGATACATCCATCCACATAGGTGTAGGTACACCTGGATACATACAGTATCACCAATTTACCCCTCCCACAGAGGCTAGAAACACCGTCATCAAATTTTTATGAAACATAGAATTTTCAATAAAGACAGTCTGGTCATGATTGTCTGAGGAATACAAGAGGAGATCTAGAGTTTAAACATCACTCCGGAGAGATCGTTAGTTGGGGCAAAGAAAAAAGGACTTAGAAAACTGATCTCTGAGAGAACTGTGTTTAGCCCTTATTTTGTAAAGAAACATCAGGGAAAGTCTTGAAAACAGATTTGATCTGGTATTCATCAAGTACCAAATGGTGAAATATGTTTCCGGAACCGAGAAGGCAGCAGGTGTGATGATGATTCAAGGTGACTTTGACTATGCTCTCTCATAGTTAATATAAGTAATTAGTTGTCGTTGTTTTATTGTTCTATTGTTAATAAATGGTTTAGCCAATAAGTTTTCATTTTTATTCATTCTGGAATGTTGGGGAGATAGATGGATTGATAGATAAGCAAACACTTATGGGAAGAGTTTATTTATATTAGATATATATTTATTTTATCATATATATTATTATTATTAAATATATATACACATACACTTAAATCTCCCATGTAAATATAAGGAAATTAGATGAGGAGAGGTGATAATATTTGGGAGAGGAGTAATAAAAGCTTCAATCAGAAGGTGATTTCTGTTCTGAGAAAGCTGCCTTGAGAATCTGAGAGACCGAGATGAGGAGACAGATGCAAAAGCGCAGAGATGGCACTTAGCATGACCCTGAAGAAAGACACCAAATCTACAAATTAACGCCCCCCCCCCCATTTTAACCCACATGGGGCAAGCATCCTACAAGAGTTATCTTTCTCACACCTTCTTTGCTCATTGGCTCAGCTGAGATAGAAATACAGGGGAGCAATGCCCCAAGCCCATTCCTGCGGGCTCTCTGATTGGTCATCATGACACATTATTATCCCTCACTCTAGGAGAATGAGTCACTAAAATTCCCCTGCAATGGAGAAGGGCAATACACACACACACACACACACACACACACACAATTCCCCTTCAACAGAGAAGGGCAATACACACACACACACATTCACTAGGAAAAAACCAACAGGACATTTCTATCCTGACCCTACCCCCAAGAAATCACGAGTCATGGCTTCTGAAGGTGGGAAATTTCTCTTGGCTTAGGTCTCTACCCAGAACCTAACAAAGTTTCCCCATTGGATAAAGACTCGAGAGTCTCCTAATCCATCTCTGATCCAAACTCCTCCACCGAGCCCGGGTTTTCTGCCCGGAGACATGGGGCTCCTCCGGTCGGCATGTGCCAGCTTCCTGGGGAAATATGGCACTATATGTTTTTGTTACAAAGAAAGAAGCCTCTGTAAACATCTCTTAAGCAACAGGAGCTGAGCGAGAGCCCTGCCCCAAAGGTTCCTTCCTCTATTAGATGAGAGGTGGTTAGGAGAAAGGATTACTCAATGGGAGAGGAGCGAGGAAACTGAGACCCAGAGAGGAAGTGACTTGATCAAGATTGTGCAGGTAAAAAGTCAGTCCATAAACATTTATTAAGCACCCACTAGGTATAGTCCCTGTCCTCAAGGAGCTCAGTCTTAACAGGGGAGATAACATCCAAAGAAATATATATGGCATCCAAGTTATAGGATAAGTGGAAAGTAATCAATAGAGGAGGGCAGTTAGATGGCACAGCGGATAGAGCACCAGCCCTGAAGTCAGGAGGACCTGGGTTCAAATCTGGCCTCAGACACTTAACACTTCCTGGCTGTGGGACCCTGGGCAAGTCACTTAGTCCTGTTTGTCTCAGGGGGAAAAGAAGACTAGCTATGTGACCCTGATCTCACCTGCACAAAGAGCTGGAGAAGGAAACGGTGAACCACTCCAGTATCTCTGCTAGGAAAACCCCAACTGGGTCGGGATGAAACAGACTCGACTGAAACTATTGAACAACAACAGTCAATGAAAGAAAGGCCCTAACACGAAGGAGGATTTGGGAAGGCGTCTGGCAGAAGGTGGGATTCGGGCTGGAACTTGAAGGGAGGCAGGGAAGCTGGGAGGTGGAGGCGAGGAAGGAGAGCCAAGGCTTGGGGGCCTTTCAGGCAGAGAAAATACAGGAAGACGAGACCTGCCCATCCAGTCCCCCTCCACCGGACAACGGCGATCGCTGAGGAAGCCCCGGCCCCACCGAACTGGCTTCCTGTGGGTTGGGAGCGCTTAGGTTGGGGTTGAGGGGTTGGAGAGAGAAAGAGGGAGAGTCCTTTGGAAGTTCAGGATGAGTTCTGCTGGGTGGTTTGCTTAAGGTATGAAGGAGATAGGGTTTCATTGGAGGGAGGAATTTAGGAGCGTCCTGGGAGACTGAGGGGGGGTTTGAGAGGTTTTGGTTGTTGGGCATTGATTGATTAAAGTTTTTGTATTTTTGAATAGGAGGTTGGATTAGTTGGAAGCGTTGAAGGTTGGATTGGGCTGTTGGGATTTTATTTTGGGAGAAAGTGTGTTGCTTTCAGTTGTGTTTTAGGGAGGAAAGCAAGAGTGTGTGAGAGGGCGTAATGTTTGGATGGATGGGAGATAGGGATGATGTTTTGGGAAGGAGGTGGTGCTAAGGAAATGGGATTCATAGATTGCTTAGTTTTAATGCTGGGTTTTCCGGATTGTGTTCTTCGCTCTCGTCTCTTTCTCAGAGGGAAGGGAGAATTTAGAGGGATGAGTTGAATAGGGGTTTTTCGGTGGAGTTTTGAGGTTGGGGTGCTTGTTATAATTGTTTTGTGAGATTGGGTTTAAATTAGGGAATTTCCTAGTAGTTTAGTTTTTGTTTCTTTGTTTTTCTGTTTTCTGTCTTTGTCCTTTAGTTCTCGGTTTTGTCTCTATCTCGCCTTCTGTCTCTGTTGTCTCTCTCTCTTTCTTTTTTCCCCTTTTCTCTCCCTTTTCCACTTCCTTCTCTCTCTCTCACACCCCCTTCCCCCTCTCCCCGCCCCCTCCCTTCCCCCTCTCCCCGCCCCCTCCCTTCTCTTTCCCTCTAACACCAGACTCGGGACTGCGGTGGGATTCAGGACGGGGGAGGAGGGAGAAGGGAGGAGGGCCAGCTCTGGAAGACGCTGAGATGGGGGAGGGGGCGCTGAGATAGCTGAAGGTTTCCGGACAGGAGCCCAGTCAGGGCCACAGACTAGTTCACCGCCGTATGACCCGGTGGCGCCAGGAACACAACAAAGCGCTTTGAGAAGGTCGGGGGGAGGACGGAGGAGGGAGGAGGGAGGAGGGAGGAGGGAGACGACCCACACGGAGGAGGGGGCTTCCGGGCGTCCGCAGTTGGCGGCCCAGGGCCTGGCGCCGGGAAGCCCAGCGCGTGTGCCCGGACCGACTTTCCTCCCCCGAACTCCCCAGGAAGGTAGCTCCAAGACCGGGCTTCCCGTGCCCCGAGGGAGCGCCCGGCCCCGCGGCCGCGCTGAGAGCTGGGGCTCCCGCTCCCGGGTCCCGGGGAGGTCTCGCTTCGGAGCGGAATTCCGGGCCCCCGGCGGCCCGAGCGCCCCGGGACCTGCCCCAGTCCGCGGTCCGGACCCGAGCCGCGGGGAAGGCGGGGCCGCGGGAGGGGCGAGGCCGCGGGAGGGGCGGGGCGCGGGGGAGCAGCGGGATTGGGGCGGAGGAGAGGGGGCGGGGCCGCGGGAGGGGCCGGGACCTGCCCCAGTCCGCAGTACAAACCCGCGCCGGGGGGAGGGCGGGGCCGCGGGAGGGGCCGGGGAGCGCGGGGAGCAGGGGGATTGGGGGCGGAGGAGAGGGGCCGGGGAGCGCGGGGAGCAGGGGGATTGGGGGCGGAGGAGAGGGGCGGGGCCTCTGGAGGGGCGGGGCGCGGGGGAGCAGCGGGATTGGGGGCGGAGGAGAGGGGCGGGGCCCGCCGGGAACCAGCCGGCGCCTTCTGCCCTTTTTACTTTCAGTTCCTGCCGGTGACAGGATGAGCGGCCGCCGCCTCCGGGAGGTCCCTCTCCTGCTGCTGGTGAGTCAGGCCCCCGGGCTCCTGCCTCCGAGAGCCCTCGGGGCCGCGGGTCCCGCCGGGCGGCTCGGGCTGGGGCCTCTCCGAGTGCCCGGGGGCGCCGCGGGGCCCCGGGGAGGCTGGAAGGGGACGCGGCTGCGGCTTCTGCGCGCGCTGCCCCGACTCCGGGACCGCCGGGGCCGCGCCCAGGGGCGAGCGCTCGGGCCGGGGCTGGGGGGAGGGGGCGCGCCAGCCTCTCCGGCAGGGGAAGCAGAGGCTGCCCGCGCGGGGGAGGGGGCGGACTCAAGGCGCCCGGGCTCCGGCCGCCGGGAGGGACGGGAGGGACGGCCCGAGCGCTCGTGCCGGGGCAGGAGCCTCGTTCCGGGAAATCAGAGCTCGCGCCCGGGTCACCTGTGGAACCTGCGCCAGAACCGGGACAAGGAAGCGGACCTTCCTGGCCCGGAGCCCGGGGGGGTCCCACCCCGACCTTAGGGCGTCTCCCCCTGGGGGGCAAGCTGTGCATCTGCAGCGTCCCGATCCCAGGAGCCCCGAGCCCGGGGGGGTCCCACCCCGACCTTAGGACGTCTCCCCCTGGGGGGCAAGCTGTGCATCTGCAGCGTCCCGAGCCCAGGAGCCCCGAGCCCGGGGGTCCCACCCCGACCTTAGGGCGTCTCCCCCTGGGGGACAAGGCTCCGCCGGCCCTGCCCCCGCCCCTCCCCCCAACGATGCCCTTACTGCCCCCAGCCCGCCACGCCCTCCAGTTTCCTAGAGCAGAGCTTGCTTGTGGGCAGACCTGGGCGGTCTCTGCCCAGAGACTGGGAGCTTCTCCCGGCAGAAACTGCCTTATTTTGGCGGCACAGGCGGCTGAGGACGAGGCCCGACAGGCGCTTAATGAACGCTTGAGGAGCTGGCGGCCCAGAGGAGAGAGGGCCCGCCAGCCCAGGAAGATCTGAGCTTAGATCCGGACTCAGACGCTTACTAGCCGCGTGACTCTGGGCGAGCCACTTCACCCTGTTTGCCTCAGTTTCCTCATCTGTCACGTGAGCTGAAGAGGGAGATGGCGAGCCCCAAGGGGCTCCCTGAGAGCCGCCGGTGACCGCTTGATGCCCCGGTCGGGGATGAGGTCACACGTTAAAAGAAGGAACCAGCTCTGCTTATTGTCAATTCCAGTTCTAGCCGCGGAGATGGGTGCGCGCCAGCACGTGTTGCTGTGGGGTCTGGTGCCAGATCTAGCACATGTGTCAGTGTGTGTGTCAGTGTGTGTCGCTTCAGGGTAAACGGTAATAAATACAAATAGGTCACAAGTAACTAAATATAGGCATCAGGCTTTGCTCCACAGAGCGGGTCTGGGTAGAGACGCAGTCATTCACAGCCCCCAGGATCCCCAGGGCACACAGTAGGCACTTCACACATACTTGGTTGATTGATGAGGGCGACGTGGTGCTAGATGGACCCAATTAGGAACGACTTCCAGGGTCACACAAAGTCCGGAAGTTCATTTGGACCCTCATTGTGCAGAGGCAACTGTTCCAGAAAGGGGCCTTCCCCAAATTCCCTAAATAAACAGCGGAGGCAGGATTTGAATCCAGCTCCTTTTACTCTGCTGCACTGTAAGGGTGATTCCCAGAATCCTTTTTTTCCCTGGGTAGGAAAAGATAGAAGCATTAAGGGAACTCTGCCAAGTAACTTGTGGTCCCACCTTTTTCTCCACGGGAAACTGAGGCCCACAGAGGGGAAGGGACTTGACCAGAGTCATACAAGCAGCGATTGATTCAAATGAGGTCTGACCCAACATCTTCTGACTCCAGATTCAGGGCTGCTCCAGCAGAAATGAGGAGGCTGAGAGGGGGAGAGGAAGGGAAAGAGAGAGACAGAGAGAGAGAGAGACAGAGACAGAGACTGAGACAGAGAGAAAGAGAGAGAGACAGAGACAGAGACAGAGACTGAGACAGAGAGAAAGAGAGAGAGAGAGAGAGAGAGAAGAAAGGAGGGAAGGGAAGAGAAGGAAAAAAGGAAGGAACAAACAAAGGATGGAAGGAGGGAGGGAGGAAGGAAGGAAAGAGGAAAAGGAAGGGAGAATTAAGTACCTACCATTTACCGGACACTCTGTTAAGCACTTAGCAGATTTCTCTCACTAGATCCTCACACAACCCCCGGAGGGAGGCATGATTATTATCCTCATTTTCCAGATGAGGCAGATAATGAAGTGACTCACCCAGACAGCTGCAAGTGTCTAAGATTTGAACTCAAGTCTTCCTGAGGAGGAAGTGAGATTCGGAGAGAACGTTTATAAAACCCTAGATCTGAAAGGAGCTCTTCCAAGGCTGTGGGGCCCGAAGGCCGTTTTAGGGGGCAGGAAACTGAGATGCAGAGAATGAGCGCTCAGACTTGCCCAGGGCCACTGAGTCAGGGCGGCTCTGGGGGCAGGAGCGAGCCGGTTCTTCCTGCCCGGTTCCAGTGGCTGAGAACCTCGGGGAAGGCAGACAGCAGGGCCTTGTCCAGGCTGTGGCTGCACCGAACCTCAGGGGCCACTCAAGCCCAGGGCGGCCGTGGAAGACAAGGAAAGCAGAGCTGGAGCCACTGCTCCGGGTCTGTCACGTGGCAGCCACTGGCCGCCCCCTACTCGTCCCTCCCTAGGAAGGTAGAGGCAGGAACAATGGCTGCAAGTGCCACTGATCTTTGCTGGAGCATAAAAAACCCTCCTGACAGAACAGGTTTAGAGGTAGTGGCTCCCTGGCCCTCGGAGCTCTCCAGGGGAAGCCTCTGTGCACCTGCTGGAGGAGCCCAAACGAAAAGTAAAATTTGAGCACCACACAGAGGAAGGACAAGGGAAGTCAGTGTGGAGGAGTATGGGGGGCAGGGGCCTGCGTCTAATCTTGGCATTCCCTCTGACCAGCTGTGTGACCCGAATCAAGTCACCTTTTCTCCCTGGGCCTCAGTTTGCCCATCTGAAAGGTGGGCCTTGCCCATTTGGTCTCAGAGCTCTCTTCAGCTCTAAATCCTTCCATCTGTATTCACAAGACTTGTTTGTTTCTTCCTGGGCTGCTGGGAGCCGGGGCAATGTTTATCTTAGTAGTAGTGGTGGAGATGGTGCTGTGATAATGGTGGTAGTAGTAGTCATGGTGGGGTAATACAGTAGTAATAACACAAACAGACATTTAGATAGTGCTTCAAGGCATGCACAGCCCTAGACATAACCTTACCTCAAGCAGGCTTCAGAAGAACCTAATGAGACTGGAACTGCCAGGATTATTGTTCCCATTTTACAGATGAGGACATGGAGGCTCTAACACCTTGCCTGTGGTCACCTTGCTCTCCAGCCCAGCTCTCTCTGCTTCTCCCTTTCCCTTTGGTGAGAAGATTTCCCTGTGCTCATTCGCAATGCTGTATTATAAGCTGAGGGCATTTTAATGATACCTTTTAAAATTTTAATTTATTTTATTTTTTAATTTTATTTCCAAAATCTGTGCCAAGATCATTTTTGACATTCGTCCTTGCAAACCTTGGGTTCCAAAATCGTCTCCCTCCCTTCCTCCCATCCCCTCCCTTCCTCCCATCCCCTCCCTCCCTCCCACCCCCTCCCCTACATGGTGAGCAATCCCACACAGGTTAAGCATGCTCAGTTCTTCTCAGCATATCCCCACGAGGGAGGCCATTTTAGAAGGCTGCCGGCCTCCCCATCCAAATCCTGTCCAAGGACGGACCTGCTCCTCCTGGTCGCTGTGACTTCTGAGAGGCAGCCTCCCGAGAGGCAGGCCAGGGCTGCCTTGCTAGTGCTAGGAAGCGGGCTGCCCCGGCTGCCTGAGAAGAGAAGTCAGGGGTTCCACAGGGAGTGCAGGGAGTGCAAGCTGTCTTCAAGTATGGGAAAGACTTCCTGCAGAAGCAACCTGGCTTCTCTCGGTTTCAGGACTGCAAAGGACCTCAGAGGCCGTTGAATTCTCCCCCCTCACTTTAGTCATGATGAAACGGGTCCAGAGAGAGGAAGGGCCTTGTCTTAATCACAGAGCAAAGGCAAGATTTGAATCCAGGTCTTCTGATTCCCAACCCTCCCACTTTCCCAGCTGGGAGACTATAGGGAACAGCTGTGAGAAGTCAGCTTTAGGCTCAAGGTAAAAAGGAAACTTCCTAAGCCTAGAGAAGCATGCCAAAAGGAGATTTGGGAGAGCATGGGGGTCACTTCAATGGAGGCCTTCAGCAAAAGCCAGGTGAACACCGTGTCCTGTACGCGGGGGTGGGGGGGGGTCCAGTTGCGTGGTTTCATTGTTTGAGGAACTCCCAGTATGGATCCGGGCCTCCGCCGGAGCAGCTCAGTGACTTGGGGACAGCTAACAAAGCTCCAAAGTGACAGGAAGGAGAGAGGAAGAGGAGGGAAAGAGAAAGGGAAAAGCATTTGGGACGCGCTTACAAAGTTCCAGGAGAGTGCTGGGAAGCTGGCGATATAAATGCACAAAACGAGTCAATCCCTGATCTCAAGGAACTTATGTTCCGATAATGGAAGACAAGACACAGAGGGGGCAGTCAGGGAGGGCTGTTGGTCAAGAAAGTTGCAGGGCTGGAGATTTGAGCCCCAGCACCCTTGATCTGTGCTCCCCAGAGGCAGAGTGTTGGTTTCCCAGCTTTCCCAAGGTCGAGGGGCTGGGGAGGCTGCACACTGGGAACATGATGGAGAGAAGAGGGGGTGGTGGGGTCCGGTCAGCTAGACCTGCTGAGCCTTCACCAATCAGGAGCTCTTCAGGGCTGTGCAGTGCAGCCATCATTCAATTGGCAGAAACCCAGGCTCATCCAGGGTATTTAGAACAGGGCGGGCATGGGAGCTGTCCAGCATCCCCCATGTTCACACACAGGCACTTCCTTCCTCCCTGCTGTGATGCCTGCGTTTCTCCCCAGAACATTTCTGGTGTCTTTTCCTCATTTCCCCTAGTTTATGTCGATGCCTCATTCTTCATAATGACACATGTTCAGGCCACTTTCCTGGCCAGTCTCGAGTGTCCTGCTGTTCTCAGGGCTTCCTGCCTGTTCCCGGGGCCTCCTCAGGTGGAGCTGAGAACGGTGGAAATCACAGAGTTTAACATGAAGGAAGAAATCCGAACATCTGCATTTGGTTCAGAACAAGGGCTCTGGCAGAGGGGAAGCACAGGGGGAACTGGGACCATCAGGGCTCCATCCCATCATCCTTTGCCCTGGTGACTCGGGCAGTGTGGACACACAGTGTAGACATGCTGCTTCCTAGTGGCAGTCCTGGAATGGTCCCCGATGAGGCAAAAGCAGAAGCTCTGGATCTGGTCTTGCCTATTCTGTGACCTTGAGCAAAATTCACAATTTCTAGGGTGTAAGAGCTGGGATTCCCAATGACAGCCCTTGTCAAAGTGCCATGAAATCCTCCAAAGACAGCTGGAAAACCCAGGAGCACAACACCCGCTGGGGTTGAAGTCCTAAGGTCTAGCCCTCATTCTTACTTATTAGGTATACTAGCCCAGAATCAGTTTTTCCCTGTCAAATGGGGATAATGATCTCTATTCTGTCCAAATCGTAGCATTTCAGAGATGGGAAAGATCTTGGAGACCAATCCCCACCATAATCAGGCAATCAATAAACATTTATTGTTCCTACTTTGTGTCAGGGCCTGCTGGGGAAGCAAAGCCAAAAAAGTCCCTATCCTCAAGGGTTTCCTTTTTTCTTCCCTCCCCCTTTCCTTTCTTCCCTCCCTTTTTCCTCCTTCCTGCATTCCTTTTCTCCTCCCTTTTCCTTCCTTCCTTCCTCCATGCCCCTTCCTTCCTTCCTTCCTTCCTTCCTTCCTTCCTTCCTTCCTTCCTTCCTTCCTTCCTTCCTTCCTTCCTTCCTTCCTTCCTTCCCTTCACCATTTTGTTTACCCTGGAAGTTCTCCAGCTCATCAGTAACCTTCCCAAACTGTGATGGCCAGCTCTAAACAAAAGCCTCCTGATATGATTTGCCCAGGTCAGAGATTGACAGAACCAATGCCTCCTGGGGCTGAGTACCATTCCCTTCTCGCCACACTCTAAGACCACATTCGGTTTCTTAGCCACCAGAGGCCCTTGTCAGCACAACTGCTGCAGAAGCCTCATGAGAACGAGAGTATAAAAGCCCCTGAAAACAAACTCCCCTCAGCAGATGTAGGACAATCTTGTCTTTCTGGGTCTCAGCTATTTTCTATGTAGGACGAGTCTGTCTGTGACTGAGCTCAGGGATTTACTATGTCTAAATAATCACAGTACCAAGCTCTTCCAGGAGAGGCATGAGGGGAGGGGGAGGAAGTTTCACAGAGCCAGCCAACACATACTGGGCAAACTGATGTCTCATACCCAGAGCCAGACCTTAAAGCCCCCGAAGAAAACAGGGTCTTGCAGAAAATACCTCTGCTCTAAGGTGATGCTTCTGGAAAGTAGGAAATCCCCACTTGAAAGTCCCTGATGAGTTCAGTGTCTTCTGAGAAAACCACTTAGGTTGTGAAAGCCCCTAGAATCCATGCCCTGAGATGCTGTTGAGAGCATTTCAAGAGAGGTGTGGCTCTGGGTACTGGAAGGGACCTCAGAGGCCCTAGTGCAACAGCCAGCAAAACACAATGTTGTCAAGAATCTCACAAAAGATCATAAGAATGAGTCAACTGCCCCAAAATGGTCATAGGCACATTGAATTGAATTTCAAAAAACAGGAAGAAACAAGTCCAGGAGTCAGAGGATGATGAAAAAAACCTGTGCTCCATTCATGCATTGAAACATTTTTGAAATGCACTTCAGATGCACCAGTATGAAGATGAATGAGAAATACAGAGAGATGATTATGAAATATATAATGCAAGGTCATAAAAATGGGGAATTAGATGAGGAAATATAAATAAGAATGAATGGAGAGAGAACAGTGAGACGAGTTTAGAGGGAGTAACAGAGCTATATTTTTTGGTGGAAACAAAATTATTTCAACCTGAGACCTCTGAGTGTGTGCTTCAAAATATAATGATAACTATGTCAGTATAACTGGTTTTCCTTTCCAATATATTCATTTTTTTCTATTCATTTAAAAATATAATTCTGGAAAGGCGTCTATCTATATACAGCCCATGGAGTCCATCGCATAAAAAGGAGTTAATCTGATGTGAATGTAAATTGTTCCTAAGGCAGTATAGTCGCTAGATTGGTGTTTAATGTTACATTTCTAATGAAACATTTAATGACACCTTAGCGACAATAACAGCGATGATAGCAGCAGCAATAATAATACTAAGCAACATGGCATTGTTGAAATTAATGTCTTCGTGTCAGAAAAACCTGCTTTCCAGAGGTGGCTCTGAGCACCTCATCATCAGTGCCTGGAGAAAAGGAAATTCCCTTTGAAAAAGTAATCCCAGAAAGGGCCCCACATGTGCAAAAATGTTTGTGGCAGCCCTTTTTGTAGTGATAAGGAACTGGAAACTGAATGGATGAGAATGGCTGAATAAGTTATGGTATATGAGTGTTATGGAATATTATTGTTCTGTAAGAAATGATCAGCAGGATGATTTCAGAGAGATCTGGAGAGAGTTACAGGAACTGATGTTGAATGAAGTGAGCAGAACCAGGAAGTCATTATACACTTCAAAAACAATACTATATGATGATCAATTCTGGTGGATGGGGCTCTTTTCAATAATGAGGTGATTCAAGACAATGCCAATGGATGGAGAGAGCCATCTGCATCCAGAAGAAGGATCCTGGGGACTGAATGTGGCTCACAATATAGTATTTGTAACTTTTTGTTATTGTTGTGGTTATTTTCTTTCTCGTTTTTTTCCCTTTTTGATCTGATTTTTCTTGTGTAATATGATAAATGTGGAAATTGATCATCACATAATCTTGTTGCTGTGCAGAATGTTTTCTTGGTTTTACTCACTTAGCATCAGTTCCTGTAAGTCTCCCCAGGCCTCTCTGAAACCATCCTGTTGGTCATTTCTTACAGAACAATAATATTCCATAACATTCATATACTATAACTTATTCAGCCATTCCCCAACTGATGGGCAGCTACTCAGTTTCCAGTTTCTTGCCACTACAAAAAGGGCTTCTGCAAATATTTTTACAAATCTGGTCCTTTCCCCTTTTTTTATGATCTCTTTGAGACACAGACCGAGTAGTGATACTACTGCTGGATCAAAGGGCATGAGCAGTTTGATAGCCTTTAAGGTATAATTCCATATTTATTCCATATTCCATATTCCAATTATTCCATAATTCTCTCCAGAATGGTTGGATCAGTTGACAACTCACCAACATTGTATTAGTGTCCCAGTTTTTCCACATCGCCTCTAACATTCATCATTATCTTCTCCTGTCATCTTAGCCAATCTGACAGGTGTGTTGTGGTACCACAGAGTTGTCTTAATTTGCATTTCTCTAATCAATAATGATTTAGAACATTTTTTTTCATGTGACTAGAAATGGCTTTAATTTCTTCATTTGAAAATTGTCTGTTCATATCCTTTGACCATTTATAAATTGGAGAATGGTTGTATTCTTATAAATTTGAGTCAGTTCTCTATATATTTTAGAAATTAGGCCTTTATCACAAACCTTGGTTGTAAAATTCCCCCCTCCCAGTTTTCTGCTTCCCTTCTACTCTTGGCTGCATTGGTTTTGTTTGTACAAAACCTTTTTCATTTACTATAATCAAAATTATACATTTTGCATTTCATAGCACTCTAGTTCTTGGGCCATAAATTCCTTCCTTTTCCATAAATCTGAGGGGTAGACTATCCCTCGTTCTCCTAATTTCTTATAGTATCACTCGTTAAGTCTAAATCATGAACCCATTTCAACCTTATCTTGGTACAGGGTGTTAGGTGTTGCTCAATGCCTAATTTCTGCCACACTAATTTCCAATCTTCCCAGCAATTTTTGTCAAACTGTGGGTTCTTATCTCAGAAGCTGGAATCTTTGAATTTATCACACAGTAGATTTCTATAATCATTGACTGTTGTGTCTTGTGAACCTAATCTATTCTACTGATCCACTACCAAATGATGACTTTTTGATGACTTCTGCTTTATAAAATAGTTTTTGATCTGGTACAGATGGGCTACCTTCATTTGCACTTTTTTCCACTAATTCCCTTGAAACTCTTAACCTTTTGTTCTTCCAGATGAATTTTTAAAGTATTTTTTCTAGCTTTGTAAAGTAATTTCTTGGCAGTTTAATTAGTATGGTGCCAAATAAGTAGATTAATTTAGCTATTTTTCCAGTTATTTAAATCTGACTTTATTTGTGTGGAAAATATTTTGTAATTTTGCTCATATGATTCCTGACTTTCCTTTGATAGATAGATTCCCAAATATTTTATGCTATCGACAGTTATTTTGAATGGAATTTCTCTTTGTATCTCTTGCTGTTGGATTTTGTTGGTGATGTATACAAATGCTGAGGATTTATGTGGATTTATTTTGTATCCTGAAACTTTGCTAAAGTTGTGAATTATTTCTAATAGCTTTTTAGTAGAGTCTCTGGGGTTCTCTAAGTATACTATCATATCATCTGCAAAGAGTGATAATTTGGTTTCCCCATTACCTACTCTAATTCCTTTAATCTCTTTTTCAAATCTTATTGCTAAAGTTAACATTTCTAATAGAATATTGAACAGTAGTGGTGATAGTGGACAACCTTGTTTCACCCCTGATCTTATTGAGTATGCTTCTGGCTTATCGCCATTGCATATAATACTTGCTGGCAGTCTTAGATAGATGCTACTGATCATTTTAAGGAAAACTTGTTTTATTCCTATGCTCCATAATGCTTTTAATAGAAATAGATGTTGGATTTTGTAAAATGGTTTTTCTGCATCTATTGACATAATCATATGATTTCTGTTAGTTTGGTTATTGACATAGTCAATTATGCTAGTGGTTTTCTTAATATTGAACGTGCCCTATACTCCTGGTATAAATTCTACTTGGTCATGGTGTATTATCCTGGTGATAAATTGCTATAATCTCTTTGGTAATATTTATTTAGGATTTTTGCATCAATATTCATTAGGGAAATTGGTCTGTAATTTTCTTACTCTGTTTTGACCTTACCTGGTTTAAGTATCAGCACCATATCTGTCATAAAAGGAATTTGGTAGGACTCTTTCTTTCCCTATTTTCACAAATTATTTGCATAGTATTGAAATTAATTGTTCTTTAAATATTTGGTAGAATTCACTTTTACACCCATCTGGTCCTGGAGATTTTTCCTTAGGGAATTCATTAATAGCTTATCCAATTTCTTTTTCTAAAATGGGACTATTTCAGTAATTTATTTTCTCCTCTTAATCTAGGCAATCTATGTTTTTGTAAAGTATTCATCTAATTCACTTGGATTATCGGATTTATTGGCATACAGTTAGGCAAAGTAGCTCCTGATTATTGCTTTGATTTCCTCTTCATCAGTGGTAAGTTTACCCTTTTCATTTTTGATACTGGCAATTTGATTATTTTTTTTTCTTTTTCTAATCAAATTAATTAAAGATTTATTTATTTTTGTTGTTTTATCATAAAACCAACTCTTGGTTTTGCTTATTAGTTCAATAGTTTTCTTACTTTCAACTTTATTAATCTCCTATTTTATTTTCAAAATTTCAAATTTGGTATTTAATTGGAGGTTTTAAATTTGTTCTTTTTCTAGCTTTTCTAATTGCATGCCCAATTCATTGATCTTCTCTTTCTCTATTTATTCAAGCAAGGCATCTAGAAATATAAAATTTTCCTTAAGAGCTGTTTTTGGCAGCATTCCATAAAATTTGACATATTGTCCCATTTTTGTCATTCTCTTGGATGAAATTATCAGTTGTTTCTATGGTTTGTTGTTTCATCCACTCATTCTTTGGGATTAGATTATTTAATGTCTAATTAATTTTTGGTCTATTTTCCCCAACCCTTTATTATCTGTAATTTTTATTGCATTATGATCTGAGAAAGTTTCATTTACTATTTCTGTTTTTCTGCCTTTGATTTTGAGGTTTTTTAATGCCCTAATACATGGTAGATTTTTATGTAGGTTCCATGTGCCACTGAGAAAAAAAAGTATATTCCTTTTTATCCCCATTCAATTTTCTCCAAAGTTCTACTACATCTAACTTTTCTAAAATTTTATTTACTTTCTTCACTTTTTTCCTGTGGTTTGATTTTTTTGTGTGGTTTGATTTATCTAATTCAGATAGAACGAGCTTGAGATTCCCCACTAGTATAGTTTTGCTATCTACTTCTTCTTGCTACTCTCTTAATTTCAAGGATAATCCTTTTAATAGTTGTTGCTGTCTGTGACTCAATCTTCAAACTACACAGAATGAATGACAAACTCTTAGAGCAGAGATACCCAGTTCCATATGGGAACAGAATGAAGGGGCATGTTCTGTCTTTCATTCTGTATGCTCTTGGGATTTCCCTAGATGGTTACAATTGGCCTATAAAGGACAAAGTTCCTATCCCAATCTTTTATTCTAAAAAACAAAAAATCATCTGCCTGTGTAATCATCAGCAAAACTTTGAATAAAAAGAATACTGGCAGGATTGGCTGTTTCTATCTAATGCCATGAAAAGAGATGAAAATGAAATCTAAATAATGATAACGACAATGGTTATGATAATAGTATTTAAAGAATATTTTCAGGTTTACAAAGAGCTTTATAAACACTATCTCATTTGATCCTCACAACAATTCTGATGCTATTATCCCCACTCTACAGATGGGGAAACTAAAGCAGGCAGAGGGTCATACAGCTAGTATATGTTTTAGAACTCATTTGAATTCAGGTCTTCTTATCTTCTTGTTCAACACTCTGCACTGCAGTGGAACCCTCAGATACTTCTGGTTAGTAATGGTAGTGATGGTGATAGAATTCCCTCTACATCCCACCTCAAGAAGAGGGTATTTGATTGAAAACATCCAAAAACTGACCTTTTCCCATTTGGGAGAGCTCTAATTATTAGGAAATTGTCCCCAACATTCAGCCTAAATTCACCTCTTTGTTGCTTCCTTCCTAATCTAGTTCCCAGAATCCAAATAGCTTTTGTTTGTTTATTTTCATGTCAGCTATTTTCAGTCCCAGCTTTATCTTGATTATGCATGTGGCCTTGGACATGGGACTTCTCTCTGCATCTCAGTTTCCACATCTGAATGATGGAAAATGGGTACAGTTTGGACTTCAAACTTTCATCTATAATCTCAAAAGGAAGAAATATTTCTGTTCAGGAAAGAATGAATTCTCAAGCAAGAGCAAGCTTTTAACAAGTACCTACTGTGTGCAGAGCTTTGGGTTGGCTTGGGGGAAGAGAGGGAGGGAAATAGACATTTTATTTAAGTCAACCAGTATTAAATACTTGTCAATGGAGCACACAGTCAGCCCTTGTGCTGAATGCTAAGGATACAAATACAAAGAATAAGTTTACATTTTAATGGGGACTTGAGTTATTGAAGCTAATCTCAAGGTATTTGTGGCCCAGAAAGAATATAAGATGTGGTTTAGTAGGTGGAGAATTGAGCTAGGAATTTTGGTCAGGAAACCTGGGTTCATATCAACTCCAGCACTCACTAGTTGTATGATTCTTAACAAGTCTTTAATATCTCTCTATCTCTATTTCCTTATCTGTAAAATAAGAGGGCTGACTCTATAGCCCTCATTGTTCTTTTCAGCTTCATATCTAGGATCTTATGCCCTCTACAATGATCTCTATAGGACAATACACATGACAGCTATATTGTTGTTTGGTCATGTCAGTCATGTCTGACTCTTTATGCCCCCATTTGGGGTTTTCCTTTTTATACAATAATAGTTTTTTATCTTTGAAAATATGTGCAAAGGTAGTTTTCAACATCTGTTCTAATTTTTTCTCTCTCTCCCCCTCCTCTTCCCCTAGACAATAAGCAATCCAATATAGGTTAAACATGTACAATTCTTTTAAACATATTTTCACATTTATCTTGCTGCACAAGAAAAGCCAGATCTAAAGAGAAAAAGATGAGAAAGAAAAAAACAAGCAAACAACAACAAAAAGGTGAAAATACTGTGTTGTGGTCCACACTCAGTTCTCTCTCTGGGAGTAGATGGCTCTCTCCATCACAAGTTCACTGGGACTGGCCTGAATCACCTCACTGTTGAAAAGTCCCAAACCTATTATAGTTGATCCTCACATACTCTTGTTGTTGCCATGTACAAAGTTCCCTTGGTCCTGCTCACTTCACTCAGCATCAGTCTATGTAAGTCTCTCCAGGCTTTTCTGAAATCAGTCTGCTCATCATTTCTTTTAGAACAGTAATATTCCATTACATTCATATGCTATAACTTATTCAGCCATTCCCCTAGTGATAGGCATCCACTCAGTTTTATTTGGGATTTTCTGGGCAGATACTGAAGTGGTTTGCTGTTTCCTTCAGCTGTTCATTTGACAGATGAGGCAAATGGGGGCAAACAGGCTGCTTACTAACACACAGCTAGTAAGTATCTGAGTCTGGATTTGAGAACTTGTCTTCTTGATTTCAGGGCCCGCATTCTATGATACCACCTTGTTACCCCCTGATAATTGCATTAGAGAGTTACAAATGCAGAGTCATGTGAAGGGTGAAAGGTAGGAGCCTTGACTACTGGTGTTGATGGATGGTGTAGAACGTCAGGGAAGTTTTACTAGAGAAGGTGACATTTGACTTGTGCTTTCAAGGTGGGTAGATTTTCAACAAGAAAAGAAGGGGGGAAATGGAATTCTAAGCATAAGGATCAGCTGAGCAAAGGCATGGAAGTGTTCTAATATAGACTGGATTCACAATTTGTTCCAATACAGACTGGACTCAACGATTTGTTCTAATGTAGACTGGACTCACGATTTGTTCTTATATGGGCTGGACTCACAATTTGTTCTAATGTAGACTGGACTCATGATTTGTTCCCATACAGACTGCACTCACAATTTGTTCCAATACGGACTGGACTCAAAGATTTTTCTAATGTAGACTGGACTCACAATTTGTCCCTATACAGACTGGACTCACGATTTGTTCTAATGTAGACTGGACTCATGATTTCATTAATATAGAATAAAGCAACTCTCTAACAAAGCAGCTAATCACTTTCTTCACAAGTTACCATTGTAGTGAGTTATTTGGGACCAGTAAGGGATTAAGTGACTTTCCAGGATCCCACCATCAATATTTGTCCAAAATTGCCACCAACTCTCTAACCACTTTATCATACTGCTTCTTATTCTACTTGATGGTGATGATAAAAACCATTTTGTCTTCACCCCATCTCATTCAGGACCTATATTTGCATTGAAAAGTTTTTCTTTCAGTTCCTGCCACTTTTCTCCAAATCAGCAAGTTCGTTCTAGTACAGTTCTCCAAATCAGCAAGGTAGCTGAACTGTCAGAAAGCTGCCTGCTGCAGAAGTGGAGGTGGGCTGTGTGGAAGCCAGGAGTGGAATGGAGATCAATGGGAGCCTGGAAGCCCCCTTGGCTTGTCATGTTTCTCACCCCACCTGGGGAAGAAAATAGAGAAAGGAAATTAGGCCTTCACGCTAATATTGACTCATATTTTGTGGTGTATCGAGGCTTATAAAGTACATCCCCATTTTGCAAATAAGGGCCTTGGGGCCCAGAGAGGTGAATTCAGTTGTCCAAAGTCATTCAACGAAGAAAAGACTCAAAACCAGATCTCCTTTCAATTGGAATCATTATTTATTAGTATAGCATTCTATACTATAGAATGGGTCCCCAGAAGGTAACTGTAACTCCTAGGTTCTCAGATGCACTCTTAAAACTAGAGTTCACAAGCCCCCACTGGCAAGCTCTCCTTTATTAGTAAGCTAGTAGACACAATTAACGCAAAGCAAAGTAATCTACTAAACTGGCAGAGTAGGAATAGAGGCTACAAAACTTCCTCCTATGCTACTCCCTCAAATGGGGCACACGGTCCCACAAATACACATAACGTGCTTTAAAAGAGTGGCAAAACCATGTAGCACATTAGCAGTATGCAAAGTGCTACCATGGAAGTTACACAACCATTTTTTTATTATAGCTTTTTATTGACAAAACATATACACGGGTAATTTTTCAGCATTGACAATTGCAAAACCTTTTGTTCCGACTTTTCCCCTCCTTCCCCCCACCCCCTCCCCCAGATGGCAGGTAGACCAATACATTTTAAATATATTAAAGTATATGTGAAATGCCATATATGTATACATAGTTATACAGCACAACAGACTTTTTGAAAAGAACTCACATTTTACTAAAAAGTCACCTGTAAAAATATAATTTAATTAGGCAAACATTTATTAATCAACTACTGTGTGATGTGATGGGAATACAAACATCTCTGCCCTCAAGGAACTTATATTGCACAAAAAGAAAAGAGGAGGAAATGAGCATTTATTAAGCACCTACTATATGCTTGGTACTTTGCTAGGTATTAAAAATATTATCTCATTTAAGGGGAAATAACATGTACAAGCTATCAAGTCAATTCAATGAGCATTTTAAATTGTGGCCTCTGTGCCAGTTACCGGCTGGGGATATGAAAGATAACCTCAAATAATAAGTATAAAAAATAAATAAAACCTTAAATAATCCTTATCCTCAGTGAGCTTATGTTCTGTTGGGGAGTGGGCAAAGATAAGTAAAGCATGTGGATAAATAAATAAAAACTACATGCAAATAAATATATTTTTAAAAATATTGGTGATTGAAGAACAAGTGATTAAGGGATAACTGGGAACACCATGAAGGACACCTAAAGAGAGCCTTGAAGCCTGCTGGCCATTTCCACAGCAGGAGAGAAAGAGGACAGGGGACGCTCTGTGCCAAGGCATGGCGGCACCATGTGGTATCCTGCATAAGGAAACCGCTTTGTCTTAAACACTGGGTCAGTGGAGCATAATGTATGATGAGTCTGACAAGATGGAACCGGAAAGAGATTCAGGCCAAATGGAGCAGGCTGCATGTTATTACTGACAGGCGATAGGGACTCATCGAAGCTTCTTGAGCGGGAGAAGGACGCGATCACAAGGGTGATTCAGGAATATCCCTTTGGCAGCTGTGAGGGGAGAATCGGTACGTGTAGGGAGACTTCTCAGGGCACTTGCAGTAGGGAAGATGAGGAGGGCATGTGTTCGGTACCTGTGGGGAGAATGACAAGGAATGCTAGAGATGCTGGGGAATAGAGTTGCACAGAGAATAGAAAAACACAAAGGGGTGTGTGTGAGTGTGTGTGTAAGAGTGTGTGTGAGTGTGAGTGTGTGTGTGTCTGTGATTGTGTTTACTGACTTTGTAATTCCACTGTTATGAGGACTCCCAGGCAAGAAATTTGCTCCATCATTAAGTTAGCCCCTGTTCTGCACCTCCATCATGGAGCATCTCTTAAGACATGGAGAAGTGGTACAGCCAAGACGAACTTGAAGCCAGTTCTTCCTAAATCTGAAACCAGCTCTCTATCCACTACACCACACTGCCTTTTATATACAAAGTATTTATTTTATATACAATTTATATATATTATTTACAAATTTATATATATTTTATATACAAAGTACTTGAACATCATTTCAAGGAGGACAAGTGTGACTAAGGGGGCCACCAGGAAGGACTTCATGGACAAGTTGGCCCCCAGGCTGGTCCTAGAAGGAAGCTGAGCTTCCTTAGACATTGCTCATTCTCTTTCTGTCCTACCCTCCACTTTAGAGTGGGACTTTGTGCCATTTGAGGCAGGAGCACGCCTGTGGGAAGAAGAGGGATGGCAGTGGTACCCCTTACTAGACATCTATCCAAGCTGCATGAGTTCTTTTATAAAGTGACTGGAGGTAATTTCAGCCCTTGCC